>NW_028319311.1:672500-930000 GCF_062004578.1 Staurois parvus | reverse complement strand
TCTATCATCTATCTATTATCTATCTATCTATCTATCTATCTATCTATCTATCTATTATCTATCTATCTATCTATCTATCTATCTATCTATCTATCTATCTATCATCTATCTATTATCTATCTATCTATCTATCTATCTATCTATCTATCTATCTATCTATCTATCTATCATCTATCTATCATCTATCTTTCTCTCGCTATATTTCTATAAATATACAACAGCCCAGTATTCTACAGAGAAGAAGCTGGATGTAATATGTTGGCTCTTCACTAATAAGCTATAAGAATGCGTGTTGACTTTTTCCCTCACATACATAGAGAACGTTCACTCTACCATGGAAAAAAAAGCTTCTGTGTCATCTAAAATATATGTATATTTAATTTAATTTGACAAGACTGCAGGGATCTTATCATGCTAGGCTAGTCGTGTGTTACCTCCCTGCTACATTTTCTTTTATGCTGGTGAAAATCAAGCTAAAAGGCTGAGCCATTGCCGGAGAGGCAGCCAGAATCCTCCAGGGTCTCGTGTAAAAGAAGGTTTCCTTGCTGCATGCAGACAGGCTTGAGCTATCAGCAGCATCTGACAAGACCGCTCTGCAGGAAAACGAGGAGCTGGTCACATCATCCTCTGAAAAATCCCTCGTTGTAATTCAAGACCTTTCAGAGTTACAGACAGATTGTAGGAGGCCATGTAATATGCAAAGAAGAGTGGCAAGGGGGCAAATGTCCAATGGCCTTTTATGTTATTACACATCAGAGGGAGCATTGTTGACTACCTGAGGCTCAATTCCATCATTCAAAGTCCTCCCCAGAAACAAATTCTGCATACATACAGTTTTGGCAAAGAATCTCAGTCTGTCATGTGACTTCCTCTTTTTCTTCCTCCTGATGCATGTGTGATAGTGCTGGACCAATAGAAGTGAAAGTTGGTTCTGATGGATCCACCGTAAAGTGATGTTTCCTTCAAAGAAGCAGATCTGTGCATTTATAGTATAGATGGACTCTGTTCTGGTCCAAGGCTGCAACCTCTCTAATAGTGACAAAGCAAGCAACTGCCAGATGGTAAATTCTAAGATGCATCCTGAGGAGCACCTGGTAAAAAAGTTTGTCTTACTGGAAAGATTTTTTTGGAATATTTATTGGTTAAAAAATTAAATATAGCCAACGCGTCTCGGGGAAAAAGACTTTCCCTTTTTCAGGGCTTGAGCAGTCAATGTTAATAGAATCACAGACAGGGAACACTAAGGAACTTGTGTTAGGGCTCTGAGAAGACTAATGTGTCCTGTCTTCACTAAAGATCACCCCCCCCAAAAAAAAATATTCATAGTGGAAATGTATCCTTGGTATGAAATTGGAGAAGGACTCCAGGCCAAACCCTTATCCAGGCATGCAGTCTGGCTGGCTAGAAAAGAGAGGGTCAACAACAGTGGCGGACTGACCATTTGGAAATTCGGGCACTGCCCGAGGGCCCGGGGTCAGTAGGGGGCCCCATGAGATGCCCCTGGTACCTTTTTCATAGGCTTTTTTGAGTTTGGGCAAGGACACAGGGGCCCCATGATCCCCTATTACTCGGGGCCCCATGAGTTTTCAGTCCGCCCCTGGTCAGCAAACATGTGCCCCACCCCATCTCAGGCCTCATGCCCTCAGTATGAGAAGAGTACCTTGCCAGGGGGCCCCCGTGTCAAGGAACCTTGTCCTCATGTTGATAGATATGAGAGTTACAGGAGAGAAGTTACAGGAATTTGGAAGCTCCCTTTAAAGTTAAGACGGGCCCAGATATCTGCCCCCCCCCCCCCCCCCCCCATGCAAATGATTCTGCCACTAAATGAACCACTTTTAGGGCCAGGCAATGTACGCAATGATTCTCATGCCTTGCGAACCCCCTGGCCCTCGGGGAATGGTTCCCATACCATAGTTAACTATTCTTCCCAGTCACAAAACATGGCTTCCTCCCCGATTCCTTTCAATTCCACCAAGACTTTTTTAGATCCCACAGGGACAATCGTAGCTGACAACGGGAAATCTCATTAGACTAAGGAATCCCTAATCAAATTTAAATGTATCATTATCAATCTTTCTCCACATGCTCTCTCCAATGATGAAATACAGCTGCTTTCAAAAGGCCTTAGTGTCTGTCCTGATGAAAATGTTAACAAATTTGAAGTTCTAAAAGATCTACAATTATTTGCACGCCAACATATTTTTAAAAGTACATATTCAAAAGATCCTAGTGAATTCAGATCCATCTCCGATCAACAGAATCATGCCTTGGAGGACCTTATAGCACTTCTCAATGAAGTACCTCTGGCAGACCTTATTGATCAGCTGAATATCGAAACTTTACTCAATCAACACATTAGCCCTGAAAACTCTGAATTGGGCCTTTCCACTCTTAGAAAAAGTGAGATAAATTCTCCTCTCTACGCTCTAATCCGAATTTAGCAGCCTTTATAACCTTAACAATGAAATACATTAATAAATTGAAGGTCAGCAACTCTAGTAACAACCTCACTGACAGTGAAAAATGTCATTAAAGGAATTATCCAGTCGCCTTGATATAACGATTAAGCCATCTGACAAAGGTGGAAACATCGTTGTCATGAGCAATGATCAGTATAAACAGATGTGTCTCAAAGTCCTGAACAATAGTGAGTGGTACCGTCCAATCTCTAAATCCATCTTAGACAAATGCAGTTGAGAATTCTACTTTTTAGTTGATGAGGCTTTTCTAAATGGGGTTATAGACAAAATATTGTGGGAATTTGTTCATACAAGCCATCTCAATACCTCAACCTTTTATGCTTTGCCTAAGATCCACAAGAACAGCTCAGACCCTCCAGGAAGACCAATCATATTAGGTTGTGGTTCTTTGACGGAAAACATTAGCCGCTTTGTATAAGAAAAACGAAAACCTTTTGTTACCAGTCTTCCATCTTATGTTCAAGATACAATTAATTTGTTACAAAACCTGGAGGGTATTCAACTCTCTAAAGACGTCATTCTGGTAGCTATTGATGTTGAGGTACTGCATAGTTCCATCCCCCATGGCAAGGGACTCTCTGTCATCAAACATATACTGTCGCAGTCATGTAAGCAGGACCAGAAATTAAATGAATTTGTGGTTTTGGTCTTAGAATATATTCTAACCCACAATGTCTTCATATCTGAGGGTTCCCACTTCCTCCAGGTACAGGTTGTCGCCATGGAGACTTTCTATGACCCATCCTACGACAATCTGTACCTGTGGGAGTGGGAATGAACTTTTTTGGCAGGTGAGGAGTGGGGATTTTTGACCAACTATATTAGCATGTGGTACCGCTTTATAGATGACATCTTCCTCATCTGGGGGGAACCCACTAATTTACTTTCACGCTGCCTTGAAGTTCTGAATAATAACACCTTTAATCTTAAATTCACAATGGTCTATGATCCTGCGATGATCACTTTTTTAGACATCACCATCAACAAAGATTCAGATGGAACTCTAATGAGTGTTAGGGACCAGCCGGTGGTAGCCTCTAGCGTTCCACAGACCAGAATTCCCCAGGGCGTGGAATCTAAGTTCCGACCTGCTTGTTCACCAGAGCCCCTGATGGTGGGGATGGACTTGGAGCAAGCCGAGACCAGGTCGCGACCCCTGGGTGCAACCAGCTGTGGTAGAGGCACCTGTCGGTGGTACGCAGCAGGTGAGAGTCTGATGTGAGGAGGTAGAGTAAGTGAGGTCAGACAGGCCGGGTCGGTAACAGCGGAGCAGGTCGGTACAAAACAGCAGGCAGAATAATAAACGGGTCACGGTCCGGGTTTGGCAACAGGAGATCAAAAGTGCAGGAGCAGGCAGGAGAATGGTCAGGCAAGCCAGGTGTCAGAGCAGGAGAAGTCAGCAGATCAGGATCAGGCAGGGTCAGCAGCAAAGTAAACTCACAGGAAAGACCACACGGCACTTGAGCATTCCAAGAGCTGGGTTTAAATAGCCCGCCCGACTCCTGACAGGCGCTCCTGGGTCCTAATGCTTGCCCAGCGCTGTCATTGGTGACAGGCGTGCCTGGGTCCTAGTGCCCGCCTGCCTGTACGTTTTGTCAGGACTCTACGCATCGCCGCAGCGATCGTCCCATTCCCTGACAATGAGAAATCTTTATAGGAAAGCCACTGCAGGCAATACAATCCTTCATGCCCATAGTTCACACCCTCGATCCTTAATTTCTTCAATCCCGTATAGCCAGTATTTACGCATTAAGCGCAATTGTTCAAACGACAGTGACTTTTTAGTGCAAGCAGCCAAACTAAGAGAGAGATTGCTTCAAAGGGGATATACCCCCACATGCCTTAACAAAGCCTTCAGCAAAGCTAGAGCGAAATCTAGACATGATCTCTTGTTTTCTAAAAAATCTACTTCCAAGAAAACAAGAGGTGTCAGTATCAGTACACCAAACAACATCTGCAACTGGATCCGTCACTCAGTCCTCATATTTCAGAGTATCCCACAATAACCTATCGTAAGGCAAAATCTTATAAAAGGTATTTAGTACATAGTGACTTTGTGGGCGGCTCGAAAAAAGACCCCTGTAAAAACGTAGGTACGTTTAGATGTGGGGGCTGCTCCTATTGCCAGTATATGAATACAGATAGTGATACTATTCTACCAAATGGGGATGGATATAGGCCTCAACACTTCGGCAATTGTAAAACGGTGGGAGTGGTTTATCTGCTTAGTTGTGACTGTGGAGGCTTTTACAAAACAAAGCTTGAATTCTGGAAACGAGCATATCGCTATATTTCTAGTATGAAATCCATATCTACCTTTAGGTTGCCATGTTAGGGATATTCATGGCGGCAAGTTCCCTAAAATCACCTTTACCATCCTTGACAGAGTACACCCCAGTGCTAGAGGGGGAGATTGTAATAAACATTTACTTCAAAAAGGAAACCAGATGGATTGTGTTGCTTAATGCCACTACCCCCCCATGACTAAATGATACACTGTGATGATAATTCGGGGTATAAGTCCATCCATCTTTATGGATCTTTGCCATCTAGTCCCCCTTGTTCCACATTGTCAGGTCTTGTAAATCACCTACCCATAACATCATCTCATTAGATTGAGAATTCGGGTCTCATGCTTGCCAGTTTGTTTATACATTAGATATGTATTTGTCTATATTTAGCTGAGATTGAGCTGTACTTTGCACATATTTTGGTTTATTTTATATGCATGTTTTGTAGCACTACCACTAGATAGCACTATGGTGCGATCCAAGGCTCACTTCACGAGGATTTTGTGCATTTCTGGGGGGGGAGACGCCCTCCCTGGGCATGTTTTTCTCTCCACCCTGCGCACCAGGGCTAGCCGGTTTCCTCTGGCCGGCCTTGTTCAGTGTCCAGCATTGTAGAGGGGAAATGGAGGGCTGTGCCACCCACTTCCCCCCCCCCCCCGGCCTTTCCCATCCCGCCTTGTTACTGGCATGCCAATCTGCTGGATTTGTGCGCCAGTTGGGTGCCTACATGTGAAATCATCCTGCCCTTCATGGGGCAGGGTGGTGCCGTGTGTAAGTGCCCGGGGGGGGTATTTCCATGGCAGTGGACCCACGCACGCACAGTTCATTGTTGTTGCTACGCATGCACGGGCATCTAGACCCCACATTTAAACCCACACATAGTAGATCTTCTTAATGCCACATCACCACTAATACGAGGAGCTCACTTGATGAGAAATATTGGGGAATTCAGGTAAATAAGGACTATTTCTTTCTTCTTTCTGGCTTTACTTTTTTACACTAACAAACCCTCTTGGGAGGTTTTTTGTTAGTGGGGAGTGCAGTATTCCTTTGGTCACTTGTTATGTGGCACACAACTGATATAGTTAATTGCTCAGATCCTTATTTAACCTGATTTGTTGATATAATATCAAATATAGAGAGATTGTGACCATTGTGATGCAGACCTGCACTTATTTATGGATGCTTAGGCCTTCATTATTGCAAATATACACATCTACTTTTAGACATGGAGTCCATCCTGAATATTCCTTTGATAGCATTTGAAGGGTCTGCATAATAATTAGTTTAGAGAGCCCCAGGCCACTGTGGCACATACACACTGATCCTGGTACATATGTTACATATGTGTATATGCCATTGGATCTTAGTAGACTAATCTCACGCAACGAATACCATCATGTTAGATGACAATACAGATGTGATGGCCATGTTTCCGTAGACTGTTGCATACTTATTAAATACCGTCCTAATAGAGATATATAGTACTTGCTTACCAGGGCAGTAAAGTCACACACAGGGAGTCTTTTGGACCACTTTTACCAGCTTACTAATGTGCCTTGCAATTCGAATGTTCACCACGTGAAGCAAGTAATGGACTCCATTCCACCAAATTACTGCTGGAGTGGATTTTAGTCGCTCATCTCAACTCAGCTGCATTAAAACACTGCGGTAGCTTGTAAGTCAGACGACAGTTGGAAACCGTCCTAGAAGCAAAGAGGAGCTTTGTTCTGCTTTAACACTATTCTTAATTTTCAAAGAGCAAATCGGCTAGCACAACCTCTGCAGGGAGCAAAATCAAGCATGACATGTTTTACAAAATTTTAATGCACAATTACTGTTTAGCTGCTGAATTTAATTGCTGCAAAAAAAAAGGACAAACTAGTTTTGGCACCCAAGTAGCTAGTAACACCCCCTTTGGCAAAAGTCGCAGTCTCCGAACATTTCTTCCAGTTATTGCTTTAGGAGTTTTTTCACACTTTTCCTTACAGGTCGCTTGTAGTTCAGACATATTCTCAGGTTATCCTATTCTGCCTCTCTGACATCTTCCTGCAGATTTTCAGTAATATTCAGGTCAGGAGTCAAAAATAAAATAAATATACAAGTGAATAAAATAGCCGGTAATGGTTTATATGGCACCAAAAATTACTTAGTGGATATCCTTCTGCTAGGCCAGAGTGATGGATAAAATCTGCGAACATTAAAAATTAATCTTGCTGTTTTATAAATAAATTATAAAAATACATAAACAGAAATCATATTGTAGGAAGCAGAGTTACCTAAAAGTAACTGGGTTGGATGGTGAACACCTAAAAATAAAAACATCCAAATTACACATATGACATATTTCATACAGAAGATGAAAGAGAAATGTTCTTAAGGCCAAGAGAACAGAAAATTTCTTCACTTCTAAATCTGCCCTTTCATCTTTACCTTTCAGATAAATTACACCTATCAACACATTTAGTTACTTGAGATAATATTACAGGTTCATTAAATGGCCTGTCTTCCCAAAATGTGATATTTCAGTATAGGGTACTGAAGGTTGTCTTCAATCCCTTGGTGGCTTTGTTTAATGAGATGTCAGGGCAGGAGCTGAGGAACAGACAGGCAGGCCTAAACAATGTAATGCACTGGCTGATGACAACCACCACCCACAGACCAAAGTCCCTCAGGGCGCGGAGTCTAAGCCCCAGGCTGCCCTTCACCAGGGCCCCTGATGGTGGGGATGGACTTGACGCAGCCAGGAACCATGTCGCGGCCCCCGAGACACCTCAGTTGCAGTAATGGCCGCCGCCAATGGCGTGTAGCTGGTGGAAAAGACAATAGAGTAGTCAGGCAGGCCGGGTCGACAACAACGGAACAAAACAGTACAGGACAGCAGACGAGAATCACAGGTCACGAGCCGGGTTCAGCAACAGAGGGTCAGATCAAAGGAGAACACAAAGAATAGTCGAGTCACAAGCCGAGACAGATTCCAGGAGAGTCACGAGAGTCAGAACAGAGTAATAGCAACACAAAGACACAAGGCACAAGTGCAAAGAGCATGTGCGGACCACAGGCTTATATGTCATCGGCCACACCCCTCTGGGGGATGGACCTCAGAGACCTGAAGGCATAAAGGATTCCCACCATGCTCTGCAGAAATCCAAGATGGATGGCAGCACATGGAGTAACATAACCTCTGGGAAAAGGTAGGACCTTGACATGAGATCTCTGATTTGCCTGTTGTGAAGGTTTCCCACAATCCTTGCTGGATTTGCATTTACTTGATAATGTGGACCATATAAATCCGGCCATAGATGATTTGAATTTGTGTTGATTGTTGTGTTCAGCAGGGACCGACTGAGATTTGAACCATCTACGGGCAGGCTGATTTTACCCAAGTCGATCCATCAGTCAACTTGGGTACAACCAGCATGTTGGATCTTTACATGCGATTATTGTCAGCTGCTATAGCCGCTAGCAGTAATCACCATTTTCTCCCAGCAAGGACAGCCCCTGTCCCCCCTCCGGGAGAACACAATAGCTCTGCAGGAGGGATTATCTATATCCTGGCTAACAGGAGGAGCGAGAGTACACAGAGATGTACAGGAACCCCTTCAAACTCCCAGATAAACATAAACAGAGGTGGAAATGACGGCAAGAAGATCTCACAGTTGCAGGCCAACTTCATATGATGCCCATGGCTTTGACATGTGTTTGGTTTGTTGGAAGCAACCCAGAACTCCTGTAGAAGACCAAAACAGAAGACTCCATGCTACTAGTGACCTATTAGGAATCCAAATCAGAATCTCAAAGAAATATTTAATAAGCAGGATGTTCTTAAGATCAGCATAAACACAACAGAATAGATAACCCCCCACCAACTGAGAGATTCTTCAGTTTCACACGGATTTTGTTGTTGAGATCTCTGTGTGGAGTTCCTGGATCTTCATACCTGCTGTATTCATTATGAGAGGTTCCCATTATCCCAGTGCTGAGTTCCCATGACTCTAAACCTGCTGTGTCCATTATGAGGGGCTCCCACTATCTCTGTGCTGAGTTCCCTGGTTTGTACAACTGCTGTGCCCATTATGTGGTGCTGTTACTATCGTTGCTGGATTTGTATTTATTTTATATGATGGAGAATATAACAGGGAAGTTGGAACACACAAAGATGGGCAGGAATCCCGAAAATGCTTAGGTGGACAGGAACAGAGGTGAGAATTATGACAGATAGATCTCACCATTGAAGACCAACTCTATACTATTGTCCATGGTTTTGGAATGTAATGTCCTAGAAGCTTAAGCAGGTGTGATGGCTAGGTGGCTTCAAACTTTTGGCCATATATTGTATGTCTTTGGTTTGCTGGAAGGGGCCCAAAGCTCCTATAGAAGACCCAACAAGCTTCATGCAGCTAGCGCCCTACTGAGAATCAGACTTAGAACTTCAAGGTCTGATAACGGCAAACTTCTGGCTTGACTTCTCTTCTAGCAGATCTGGGGAAAAACCCCTAAATCCTTATACCAAGACTATTATGCAGCTCCAGTGCTACACAGTTGTAAATTGGCACCTGTTTTGTCTGGATTATTGCAAAAGTTTTGTTCTAAAGGCTAGCGATCCAACAGCCATCCTACTTTGTGCAAATGTCTCTGACAGATGAAAGATGTGATGTGTGTGAAGTTATCTGGAAGCATCACTCTTGTAAAGAGGCCAGACATTGTACATGAACTTATTTCATCTTTGCTGTACTCTTATCTGATTTCTTCAGCGACTTCCCCTTGCTGAGACGTTTTTATCTGCTTTTCTCTCCTGCTGTCAACACGCAGACAGAAGGAACAAAGAAGAAGAGAGGGAGATGAAGCTACAAAAACAATGTGCAGCGTAAACACACAGCATGAACTTTGCTGGGGCGGTAAATAGGTAGAATATTGAGTTAAGAAAAAATAAACGTCTTATGATAATTTCATCCATCCGAAATATGTGATATTATAATGTGGGGCGTGAGGGTTCATCAGCTTTGTTAATAGTAAACGCACATTAGATGTATATTTTTCCATAATTTATGTACAGGCTGCTGAAGCATACTTATGGCCCAGTAGACTGGTTGCACCATGCAGCGAGATCCAGATCCCCTACTGTTGGTCCCTGGCAAGAGCAAGTACTCGCAGCATGGTAGTATCAGTGTCCACACAAAGTCTACTAAATTATTTACAATAAATGATAAAAAAAACTTCTTCCTTTAATTTGACTATTCTTGAACTCTGCCTGCCCTGACCTCCTTCTGTTTTCAGACTATGCTACTTAGAGGCGACTGGGTAATGAGTTAGTGGTTGCCAGTGAGACGTCTAAGGCCTGTAAACTAAGGATCATGCAACATAAACCAAACCTCCTCATGTTGTTCACACAAAGCCCACTCAATGATTTACAAAAAGTTATAACCTTCGCACACAAAAAACTTGCACCTTTAATGCAACTCTGCCTGCCCTGCCCTCTTCCTTTTTTCAGACTATGTTATTCTCAGTTAGTTTGGTAATGAATCTGTGGTTGCCAGGGAGGCAAATTAAGGCCTGAAAACCAGTAGGACCATGGAGCAAAATCTAGACCTCCTACTGTTGTTCCCTGGCAAGTGCAAGTGCCCATCACGTTAGCATCAGTGTCCACACAAAGCCCACTAAATTATTTGAAAAAGGTTATAACCTCATATACAAAACCTTTCTTTAACCACTTGCCTACCAGGCACTTATACCCCCTTATTTACCAGGTCAATTTTCAGCTTTCAGCGCTGCCACACTTTGATTGACAATTGTGCGGTCATGCAACATTATACCCATATGAAATTTTGATCATTTTTTTCTCACAAATAGAGCTTTCTTTTGGTGGTATTTAATCGCCACTGGGCGCTTTACTTTTTGCGCTATAAATAAAAAAAGTGCAAAAAATTTGAAAAAAAAAAAGTTTCTTTGTTTCTATTATAAAATTTTTCAAACAGGTATTTTTTTCTCCTTCACTGATGTGCGTTGATGAGGCAGCACTGATGGGCACTGATAGGCGGCACTGATGGGCACTGATAGGCAGCACTAAAGGGCACTGATAGGCAGTACTAATGAGGTGGCACGGATAGGCGGCACTGATAGACAGCACTAATGAGGTGTCACGGATAGGCGGCACTGATAGGTGACACTGATGATGGGTACTGATAGACGGCACTGACTGGCATCACTGCTGGGCACTGACTGGCGGCACTGACTGACACAACCCCTGGGCACTGACTGGTGGCACTGACTGGCAGCACTGCTGGGCTGCACTGGTGGGTGGCACTGGTGGGCAGCACTGGTGGGTGGGCACAGGTGGGTGGCACTGGTGGGCACAGGTGGGTGGGCACAGGTAGGTGGCACTTCTGGGCACAGGTAGGTGGCACTTCTGGGCACAGCTGTGTGACACTGCAGAGTGGCACAGGTGGGTGCACTGCTGGGCACAGGTGGGTGATCTGCTGGCCACAGGTGGGCGGAGCTAGTGGGCGCACTGCTGGGCACAGGTGGGCGGAACTTGCGGGTGGCACTGCTGGGCACCGATCATCAGGGCACTGATCATCAGTGCCCTGATGATCGGTGCCAATCCCCGCTCTGACAACTGCCGGTTCTCGGCAGTACTTTCCTCACGATCTGACAGCGTGAGGAAAGTGCAGCCGAGAACCGGCACTTGCATTTCCCTCTGATCAGCGTGTCATTGGACACCGCTGATCACGTGGTAATGTGGCCTTTTACCACATCACGTGATCAGCTGTGTCCGTAGGACACAGCGATCACGGAGATCGCCGGGTGCGTGCCCCCTGGGGCACGCAGGAGAGCGCGTTCTGGGAGGACGTCATATGACGTCCACTCAGAACTGGCCAGCCGCAGTGCAGCCATCATTCGGCTATCTGCGGTTGGCAGGTAGTTAATATGACTTTTCCTGAACTCTGCCTGCTCTGACCTCTTCCTCTTTTCAGACTATGCTATTGTCAGTTGCTTGGGTTAAGAGTCAGTGGTTGCCAATGAAGCATGGCCTGTAAACTTGATGGACCATGCAGCATATGCCACAATTTCTAGTGTTTGACCCTAACAAGAGCTAGTGCCCACTGGACAGTAGCACCAGTGTCCACACAAAGCCCACCCAATTATTTACAAAAGGTTGTAACCTCACACAAGAAACCTTGCACCTATAATACAACTCTGCCTGAACAGGGCCTGCCCTGACCTCTTCCTTTTTTTCAGACTAAGCTATTGTTAAGTGATTGGGTAATGAGTCAGTGGTTGCCAATGAGACATTGACGGGGAAACCTAAAACTCATGGGTTCCAGTAACATTTTGACTGCTGAAGCTGGATTGAAAAGTAGATGTTTATTATACAAGCATGTAGCTAGACCTCCATGCAGGGAGAGCAGAAAAATACATGGTGTTGGATTCAAAGTAATGCTCTGTCTAACTAGGGCCCTCTAATACAATTTATATGCTTTTGCAATGGGTGGTACCTGATTATCTGATCTTTCTGTCAAGAGCCATCTGTGTTTTTGGAGAAACTTCTGGAGATGCGATTATTTGTCCACATGTAAATGTCCATCAAGTTTGACAGGTCCTCAAAGGCTGTGACAACAATCTTGAGGTCAACAGGTGGTGAGAATGCTGTGGAACTGGTAGCAGAAGTGAAGTGCCAGATGTTGAGCCAACAGGAGAGGGCATGAGGTGTGAAACTGGTTTTTCTCATACAAAGAAAAATAAATAGGTTGTTAGGCCATCTAATTCAATACCAATGTATTTCATATTTATATCTAAAATGGCTGCTCCATTTTCCCTTACAACATTAAAGCCTGTAAGCTGGTAGCATCAGTGTCTACACAAAGTCCACTAAATGAATTACAAAAGAATAAAACATCTTCAGACAAGAAAACCTTCTTCCTTTATTATGACTGTACCTGAACTCTGCCAGAGCTCTTCCTCTTTTCAAGCTGTGCTATTGTCAAACGATTGGGTAATGAGTCAGTGGTTGCCAATGAGACATTAAGGCCTGTAAGCTGGTAGCATCAGTGTCTACACAAAGTCCACTAAATGATTTACAAAACAATAAAACCTCTTCAGACAAGAAAACCTTCTTCCTTTATTATGACTCTACCTGAACTCTGCCAGACCTCTTCCTTTTTTCAGGCTATGCTGTTGTCAGAAGATTGGGTAATGAGTCAATGGTTGCCAGTGAGGCATCTAAGGCTTGTAAACTGGAAGGACCTGCTAGTGTTGGTCCCTGGCAAGAGCTAGTGCCCATTAGACAGTAGCTTCAATGTCCATACAAAACTCACTCAATGATTTACAAAACCTCCTCACACAAAAAAAGTCCACCTTGGTCCAGTGGTTGCCAGTGAGTCACATTAAGTCCTGTAGACTAGTAGCAAAATGCAGCAAAATCTATCCATCTAATGTTGTTCCCTGTCAAGAGCAAGTGCTCACCCACCGCATGTCCACACAAAGCCTACTAAATGGTTTCAAAAGGTCATGCAAAAAAAGTTTCACATTTAATACTACTCTTCCTGAATACTGCCTGCCCTGACCTCTTCCTTTTTTCAGCCTCGGTGTCCACAAAAACCCTGTGACAGCTGGCATTGGTTGTCACCAGCTTAATGTCAGACTATACTAGTCTCCATTTTAGTTAGAGGAGTGACTGGCAAGATCCAGGAGAAAATGTAAAACTACTTAGCAAGTACTGGTATCCCTAGAGTGAGTCAAAATGCAAAGTTTTCATGTTTGACCGGAGCACACTGTTAAATGTGTCTTATTCTGAAATTTCAGGGATAAGCTCGGGGTTTAGTCTGTCCTCTTCTTTTATGAATTATCTTGTTACTTTCTGTTAGTCTACGCACCCTCAAGCTGCATTGCACGACCTCTTGTTCTAACATTGATGGGACTTTTATGCAAAACAGCCCATTTTAATGCTTCAGTGCATCTCAGAATCTTAAATCTTTTCAAGGGCTGCTTCGCATACAACAAAATTGTGAATAAAGCAAAATAGGTGAAGCGTATCCTCGGAGGAGAAAGTTGTAACTTGTGGGGAGATAACTCTTCCTGTCAATGTCTCGTACAGCCGGCATTTAAGTCAAAATGCTGAAATAAAAAAGTTAATGTTCATTTCTATTTCTTTTTTAAAAGGCGGATAAAATTAAAACAAAAGCTGTATTACCCAAAAACCTATTAACATTCAAATGTGCTGAAGATACCTTTCTTGAATTATCATGCATTGTATTAGCTTTATAGTTTTGTTATCAACCCTTTTAGGCTAGTGAAAGGTTGAGAGATGGGTCCTTGAATAGGACTACTAACAGCAGTTCAGCAATACATAGAGCTCCCTCATCATAGACAAACGTTGAGCTCTACACGTTTCCAAATGTCTTTGTAATGTTGGCCATACTTGCTCCAATAAATCAAGAGTCTCCAAACAAGCACCCACGGGCCAGATCCAGCCCACAGCAACTGTCTGTGAAAATACCCCAGCTGGCTAGCAGTGACCAGGGGCGAACTGACCATTTGGAAACTCGGGCACTGCCCGAGTGCCTGGGGTCAGTAGGGGGCCCCATGAGATGCCCCTGGTACCTTTTTCATAGGCTTTTTTGAGTTTTGGCAAGGACACAGGGGCCCCATGATCCCCTATTGCCCGGGGACCCCATGAGTTGTCAGTCCGCCCCTGGACGTGACCCTCTCCGAGTTGCCCTGATGGGCACTCCGAGATGTAAGGGAGATTCTAATGGGCACTCCTGGACAGGGGCGGACTGACCATTCAAGCACTCTGGCACTGCCTGAGGGCCGGGGTCAGTAGGGGGCCCCATGAAATGCCCCTGGTACCTTTTTATAGGATTTTTTTGAGTATGGGCAAGGACATAGGGGCCCCATGAGTTGTCAGTCCGCCCCTGCTCCTGGATCTAAGGAGGGATGCTGATGGGTCCTCCTGAATCTAAAGAAGGATGCTGGTGGGCATGCCTGGATCTAAAGAGAGGTGCTGATGGGCATTTATGGATCTAAAAGGGGACTCTGATGGGCCCTCCTGGATCTAAGTGGGGATGATAATGGGTCCTCCAGGCTCTAAGAGGGACTATGATGGGAACTCCTGGATCTGAGTGGGGATACTGATGGATCCTCCTGGATCTAAGGGAGACTGTTATGGGCCCTCCTGGATCTAAGTGGGGATGATGATGGGTCCTCCAGGCTCTAAGAGGGACTATGATGGGAACTCCTGGATCTGAGTGAGGACACTGATGGGTCCTCCTGGATCTAAGGGAGACTGTTATGGGCCCTCCTGGATCTAAGTGGGGATGATGATGGGTCCTCCAGGCTCTAAGAGGGACTATGATGGGAACTTCTGGATCTGAGTGAGGACACTGATGGGTCCTCCTGGATCTAAGGGAGACTGTTATGGGCCCTCCTGGATCTAAGTGGGGATGATGATGGGTCATCCAGGTTTTAAGGGAGACTGTGATGGGCACTTTTGGATCTAAGGGGGAGTCTGATTTGTCCTCCTGGATCTAAGGTAGGATGTTGATGGGCCGTACTGCATCTACATGGGAATGCTGATGGGTCCTTTTGGATCTAAGAGGGACTGTGATGGGCAAACCTGGAGCTAAGGGGGACTGTGATTGGCATTCCTGGATCTAAGGGTAGATTCTAATGGGCACTCCTGGATGTAAGGGAATACTCTGGTAGACTCTCCTTGATGCAAGGAAGGACTCTTATACCCGCTTCCAAATGTAAGAAGGAACTTATAATACTTTTTTTTTTGGCCTGCAAATATTTAAAACCCACAATATGGTCCTCTTACTGAAAAGTTTGGAGACCCCTGCAAAAAAAATTTTTTTTTCCCTGATAAGAATATTCGGTCTATAGTCAACATCCCATTAGACTGATGCAACACATACAAGGAAGTAGATTTCAATCAATGTATGGAAGATACAACCATGAGTTAACAATCACACCTGCGTTTTCACCATGCAATCTCATATTTAAATAGATAAATACTATCAAATTCATGAATAAATAATCTCAGTGCGTTGATCGATGCAACATAATTGTTAATTTTCCACCCTGGCCCATCGACCAGTTTAATTTAATCCAATCTAAATTGAGTCTAAATCAATGAGAGGTTATGACTATTTGACTGTTTGCTGATCTGACTGCATTGAAGTAATAATACAACTGAAGCATGTATGACCAATATAATTTAAACTCTGCGATTAAGCCCATGGGAGGGTGAAACGTGCTAGCGGGGTGTAGCTTTGGGAAGAGCTGAAGCTGATTTAATATACTCTGAGACTGGGTGGTTTGCCAGCGTGCGCTTTGCCAGTCCAGGATCAAAATTTTTTTCACAAGTGCAAAAAAATAACCATTTCCTGACAAACCAATAAGCAGCAAATATGTATCCATGTGAGTTAGGGACCTTAGATTGTACACCCCTTGAGGGTTAGTATTGGATTTTAGACACATATAATACTTCTTCTAGTGTCTTGAGGCGATTATGAATGAAAGAGCCATTGAAATAAAAAATGAAGTGTGATTTTATTCTATCACACAATGGTGTAAAATAACAATGTAAAGCGTATTATGAACAGTTCCATGTAGATAAAACTACTGTAAAAATAACAAGCAAACGTTTAAAGATAAAGTCACCATTTTTAGTTATTGAAGTACGGCCATGTGCCGTTCTGTCCTTCATGTGATCTTGTCTTGTACAACACAGAGTCCGAGTAAGAAGACGGAAGTGACGTTAATGACTAATTCTTGTCTCGCAGCACCTGTTCCAGCATCTCAGAAAGTTCTTATGAACAGCCATGTGTGTGTGTGTTAGAATGTCAGTATTAGCGTGTGAGTGCGAGACTGTCCGTTGTCTCATGATCTTTGATGAGGCAAATTTACGTCATAGTTAGTGATCTTAATACCTTGTATGGCATAGAAGGGAGGGGACAACACTCACATAATGTTTTTGATGGACAGGAACATATGTATGTAACCCTCAGCTATATATTTAAAGAATAATATAGCTTAAGAACATATCAATGTATAATCACTAAACTATATATGTATCAATGTTAGAAACGTATACTAAATACACACAGATACTATTAAAATACGTAATGTAATAGTAAGTCACTTCTAATAACCTTGACATATACTACTAGAGAAGTTTATGCCTAAATATAGTATACTCAGCCTTCAGCTGGTATAGCTGTCTCAGCTAACTTACCCATATTTACTGTCTCAGCTTAACTTGTATATCTTTTGGTCTCAGCTATAATTGAAGAATTGTAATACTACCATTTGTCAAAAGACCATTCACACATATTAATATTAATTATGACTAATCATAAAAACCAAATATTTTGCAAGCTTGCCATCAATATAAGTGCCGAATCATAATTTAGATTTATTAACAGTTAGGGACTGATGTGAATGTACAATATATATGTAAAACGTGGCGTAAATTGACGGCGCTATAAAAGAACCTGAAATAAATAAAATGTATCAAATATGTATCCATTGAAATAAAAAAAAAAGTCTTGACCTAAATTTTGTGATCCCACTCAATCTGTGCCTAGGAGAGTAAGTCAAGACACCACGTCCCTGTATTGCCAGATATTTAAAAATTGAATAGAAATTGGATTTTTCGATTGTCACCTTGTTTACTATATTTACACACAAGATATTTGTAAGAAAAAAAAATACAAATCTTTATTGACAGATTCATAAAATACATAAAATACATACTCTGAGACTGGGTGGTTTGCCAGTTCAGGATCAAAATTTTTTTCACAAGTGCAAAAAAATAACCATTTCCTGACAAACCAATAAGTAGCAAATATGTATTTATTGAAATAAAAAAAAAGTCTTGACCTAAATTTTGTGATCCAACTCAATCTGTGCCCAGGAGAGTAAGTCAAGACACCACATCCCTGTATTGCCAGATATTTAAAAATTTAATAGAAATTGGATTTTTAGGTTGTCACCTTGTTTACTTTATTTCCGTACAAGACATTTTTAAGAAAAAAAATATAAATCTTTATTGACAGATTCATAAAATACATCAAATAAAATTATCACTGGTAGTACCACTATCCAACCAATGACCATTGATATCATTGTCCTTTACCAACTACAAAGTAATGCCAATATTTTATCCAAAGGAAAGTATATTTTGACCTGTAGGATGTATCAGCGTTCTGGTTGTAAGGTGGCTGTTATATTATTACATGTTTCACAGATGCAGTCTTCTTCATCAGGCCATATGGGAACGTTGGTTTTGTGTTTAAATACAGTAAACATACAATTAAATACAATAAACATACAGTACAGTAAACATGGCGATATCTTAAAAATCCCATTCTATGCAATTTGTAAATGCCTTGAAACCAGGAGTCTCCAAAGTGTGACCTGCAGGCCACAGGTGGTCCACTATAAGATTGTATCTGGCCCTCAGATAGGGTCAGGGGTGTATCTTCAATGGGCACAGAATGAAGAAGGGGGTCAGCAGGGGTTGCCTATAGTCTCTGTTTCAAAACCCCCCCCCCCCCCACCAACTTCCCCCCACAGTCTCCATCATGGGTTCCTCCTTGCTGTCATAATTGTTGATTACTAGGACCGATCCTAGCAATCAATGACATGCTTGCCCCAGCATTCAGGGAGGGTGAAATTCCCTCTGTCCAGACATATTATGCCCCTGCCCTGCTGCTACAGCCATGCTTACAGCTTACAGTTTTAAGAGGGACTCTGATGAGGACTCTAATGTAAGGGGTGACTCTGATGAGTACACTGATGAGGGGAAGCGGGGAATCTGATGGAGTCCCTGATGTAAAGTAGAGACTCTGGCAGGGGTGGACTGACAACTCATGGGGCCCCCGGGCAATAGGGGATCATGGGGCCCCTGTGTCCTTGCCCAAACTCAAAAAAGCCTATGAAAAAGGTACCAGGGGCATCTCATGGGGCCCCTTACTGACCCCGGGCCCTCGGGCAGTGCCCGAGTTTCCAAATGGTCAGTCCGCCCCTGGACTCTGGTGTAAGGAGAACTTCAATGGTTACGTTGATGTAAGGGAGGGAGCTCTGATGGTGACCCTGATGTAAGGGGGGGCTTTGTTGTAATGGGAATTCTGATAGATACCCTGATATAAGGGGGACTCTGATGGGTACACTGATGTAAGGATGGACTCTGGCGGGAACTCTAATGTAAGGGGAACTCTAATGGGGACTCTGATGTAATGGGGGAATCTGAGGAGGACCCTGATGTAAAGAGGAGACTCTGATATAACGGGGACTTCAATAGAGACCTTGATGTAAAGGGGGGAGGGCTCTGATGGGGACCCTGATGTAAAGTGGGGCTCTGATGAACATTGGATTCTGAAAGGTGTCCTGATGTAAGAGCGATGCTGATGTGGCCCCTGATGTATGGAGGGAAATCTTATGGGGTCCCTAATATAAAGGAGAGACTTTGATGTAAGGGGAACGTTAATGGTTACACTGATGTAAGGGAGGGAGCTCTGAAGGTGAACCTGATGTAAGGGGGGGCTATGTTGTAATGGGGATTCTGATAGATACCCTGATATATGGGGGACTCTGATGGGTACACTGATGTAAGGATGGACTCTGGTGGGAACTGTAATGTAAAGGGAACTCAAATGGGGACTCTGATGTAATGGAAGAATCTAAGGAGGACCCTGATGTAAAGAGGAGACTCTGATATAACGGGGACTTCAATAGAGACCTTGATGTAAAGGGGGGAGGGCTCTGATGGGGACCCTGAGGTAAAGTGGGGCTCTGATGAACATTGGATTCTGAAAGGTGTCCTGATCTAAGGAGGATGCTGATGTGGTCCCTGATGTATGGAGGGAAATCTGATGGGGAACCCTGAAGTAAAGGGAAGACTCTGATGCAATGATTTAAGGGGGGACACTAACAGTGCCACTGATTTAGAGGATTCTGATATCATGGGGACTTCAATAGAGACCTTGATGTAAAGGGGGGAGGGCTCTGATGGGTACCCTGATGTAAAGTGGGGCTCTGATGAACAATGGATTCTGAAAGGTGTCCTGATGTAAGAGGGATGCTGATGTGGCCCCTGATGTATGGAAGGAAATCTGATGTGGTCTCTGATGTATGGAGGGAAATCTGATGGGGGCCCTGATGTATGGAGGGAAATCTGATGGGGGCCCTGATGTATGGAGGGAAATCTGATGGGGGCCCTGATGTAAAGGGAAGGCTCTGATTTAAGGGGGGGACCTAACAGTACCACTGATGCAGAGGATTCTAATATAATGGGGACTTCAATAGAGATCTTGATGTAAAGGGGGGAGGGCTCTGATGTGGACCCTGATGTGAAGTGGGGCTCTGATGGACATTGTATTCTGAAAGGTGTCCTGATGTAAGGGGGATGCTGATGTGGCCCTGATGTATGGAGGGAAATCATATGAGATCCCTGATGTAAAGGAGAGACTCCGATGTAAGGGGAACTTTAATGGTTATACTGATGTAAGGGAGGGAGACAGGGACGGACTGACAACTTATGGGGCCCGCTGGGCAATAGGGGATCATGGGGCCCCTGTGTCCTTGCCCAAACTCAAAGCATACCCAAAAAAGCTTATGAAAAAGGTACCAGGGGCATTTCATGCGGCCCCATACTAACCCCGGGCCCTCGTGCAGTGCTTGAGTGCCTGAATGGTCAGTCCGCCCCTGGATGTAGAGGATTCTGATAGTGGGAGTCAGATGGAGACCCTGATGCAAGCGGGGACTCTGATGTAAAGGAGGCTCTGGTATTTTTTCATCCTGTGAATATTCCCAAAGTATACAATATGGCCCTCTTATCAAAACGTTTTGAGACTCCTGCTCTAAACCATCATTACAAAACGAAGAACCGAGGGGGAGGGGATGAGTGGTGACCAGGGGCAGATAAGTATTTGTGTTGCACACAATAACCAATCAAATCAAGTTATTGTTCCTATTCAGGGGCCGGAACATCACATTTCTCCTCCAGCTGCAGAAATAAGGATCACTATGTTTTATACACAGAAAGAAAAAATTGCCAAAAGCAAAAACAAAAACAGCTCCTTCTTTATTGTTTTGGAAATAAATATTTAAAAACGAGGTTGTGTAAGAGATATAAAATTGTGAGTTATGCTCGCCCGGAGTCGCTCTACATTTAGATGGAAATTAGCTTGCTCTCTTAAAAATGAACACTTTCCCTTCAGGCAAAAGGAAGATAAACTACCCCGCGAGCCCCTCCGTGATATATGGGCCGCTATAATTACACATTTTTTAATTAAAGTGAAATTCCCTAACTTGGCTGTAACTTACCGAGACACAAGAAGTAATTGATTCCAGCAGACCTTGGAAACAAACAAGACTTTATTTACAAAAGAGGAATGAGGTGTCTCTTGTTATTCTGGAGATGGGAGAACTTTAAAGTTTAGCTAAACCCAAAAAACAAATATGGAACATATGGAAACTTAGCATTCCTTAGATGAGGGATCTGCAATAGTTTTTTTTTACCCCTTTTTTATTATTTATTTTATGTTTCAATATTTTTATTGAAAGATTTCAGAGTAAAACAGGGTATGATAATAAAACATTAAATCAAAACCTCTGTGACTCCCCAAAGAAAAGTAAAACTTTCACCCTTGAAAGTACAAATAACATAACATAAACCTTTTCTACAATCCTCAAATTCTACCCCACAATTCCCCAATATAATCAAAATCTCCAAAATGTAAAGTCCACGATACAGATAACAAAAGTCCACCACGAGTCCACACTTATATAAAATCTTCAGGCGTTAAGCATTATCCCATTCCTCACTTCAAATCCAGGAAACCCTCTTTCATCTCTTATAAGCATTTCAATACTCCAGCAGCTTTCTCCTTCCAAATCATTCGGAGCATTGTTCCCCGATCCTCACAGGGCAAGAAAGAGCAAGATACAGCGGGATGTATAAGTGATACAAAGAAATTTTATTACTGCTTACATAAGAGAAACGAAAGACCATCCTATTCCAGCACAATCATCTAACCAGCCTCAAAGATGGCCGCACTCCTCCTTCCGGTTTTGCGTCTGACATCACGACTCTGACGCGTTTCGTCACTTCCGACTTTTTTCTCAAGGGAGAAATCTCAAACCACACCCAAAATAGGCTATGAAAGGTACCAGTGGCATCTCATGGGTGTCAAGGTCCTACCTTTTCCCTGAGGTTATGTTACTCCATGTGCTGGCGTCCATCTTGGATTCTGCTGTGCATGGTGGGAATCCTTTTATGCCTTTAGGTCTCTGTGGTCCATCCCCCAGAGGGGTGTGGCTGATGACATATAAGCCTGTGGCTCGCACACGCTCTTTGCACTTGTGTCTTGTGTCTTCGTGTTACTATTACTCTGTTCTGACTCTCGTGACTCTCCTGGTATTCTGATTCGGCTTGTGACTTGACTATTCTTTGTATTCTCCTTTGATCTGACCCTCTGTTGCTGAACCCGGCTCGTGACCTGTGATTCTCGTCTGCTGTCCTGTACTGTTTTGTCCTGTTGTTGTTGACCCGGCTTGTCTGACTACTCTTTTGTCTCTTCCACCAGCTACACGCCATTGGCGGCGGCCATTACCGCAGCTGAGGTGTCTCGGGGGCCGCGACCTGGTTCCTGGCTGCGTCAAGTCCATCCCCACCATCAGGGGCCCTGGTGAAGGGCAGCCTGGGAATTAGACTCCGCGCCCTGAGGGACTTTCGGTCTGTGGGTGGTGGTTGTCGTCAGCCAGTGCGTTACATTGTTAGGCCTGCCTGTCCGTTCCTCAGCTCCTGCCCTGACATTACACAAGTGCCATGAACCCTGACGGTGCAGGCACGCCTTCGCTCCCAATGCTAGTCGCCAGACTCGATCAACAGGATCACCTGTTGGATCATTTCGCTCAGGCATTGCAAACTCTGCTTGCACGCACTGCACACCTTGCTCCTGGTGCTATTAGGCCGGTAGTCACTCCGGTGGTCTCTCCCGCTGCTTCTCCGCCTATTGTGTCCACCACCTCGACGGCTGCATCAGCGGCGCCCAGAGGTATGACTGGTTCTGCCCCTCTTCCACAGCGCTTTGGGGGTGAGCCGAGTCAGTGTCGTGGGTTCCTCAACCAGGTGGGTATTTATTTTGAATTAATACCCCACGCCTTTCCGTCTGAGAGGTCAAAGGTGGGGTTCCTAATTTCACTACTCTCAGACAAGGCCTTGGCCTGGGCAAATCCCTTATGGGAGAGGAACGACCCGGTGATTTAAGATTTTTCCGTTTTTTTTCGATGCCTTCTGTAGGGTATTCGACGTACCGGCTCGTTCCGCCTTGGCGGCCAAGCTGCTCATGACCATGCATCAGGGTTCACGGACCGTGGCCGAGTACGCTATAGAGTTTTGTACCCTGGCGGCAGAGGTCGGTTGGAACAATGAGGCTCTGGTGGCTGCATTTTCCCATGGTCTTTCTGACATATTGAAGGACGAGATTGCAGCTAAGGAACTGCCTGTGGTGTTGGAGGAGCTCATCTCTTTCCTGATCCTGATTGACACCAGGCTCAGGGAGAGGCCTTCACTCAAGGAACGCCTGCGGAGGCCTTCCAATCGACTGGCACCTGCGTTTTCTGTCCCACCCGTTCCTCCCTCTCCTCCCACGCCTCCTGGGGATAGCTTGTCTGGTGGGGAACCCATGCAGCTGGGGTTTGCTTGCCTTTCCGAGGGAGAGCGGGCCGCTCGGCGTCGGGAGGGTCGCTGCCTGTACTGTGGCCTCGGTGGGCACTTTCGGCAGTCTTGTCCGGTCCGTCCGGGAAACGCTCGCACCTGAGATCATGTCGGGGACAGATCTTGGGTGGAGTTTCCTCGTCCCCGGCGTTCCGCAAGGATAAGCCACTGATCACCGTGGTCCTTTCTTGGACGGAGGGCTCGGTGAGGGCCCAGGCGTTGATAGACTCTGGGGCCGGTGGGTTGTTCTTGGACAGCTCATTTGCTGCACAGCACTCCATTCCCCTGCAGGCTTGTGCTACCCCATTGGTTCTCGAAGCAATAGATGGCAGGCCCCTGCAACCGCCGCAGGTTACCCACGAGACTCTGCCGATAGAGGTAGCCAATGGGGCTGTTCACAGGGAGTTGGCCTGTTTTCAGGTGATTTCTTCCCCACACTATTCGGTGGTTTTGGGATATCCCTGGCTCCAGAGGCACAATCCAACCTTCAATTGGCAAACAGCCGAGATTCTCTCATGGTCTCCACAGTGTGGGGCCGGGTGCATCCGGGGGCCGGTTAAGGTATTGTGTGCCTCCTCGGACTCTGCGTTGCCCACCGACTATGGGGAGTACCGGGACGTGTTTGATAAGGTACGCGCTGGTACCTTACCGCCGCATCGTCCTTACGACTGCGCCATATATTTGCAACCCGGTGCCACTCCTCCGCGTGGCAGGGTGTATCCTCTCTCGGTTGCGGAGAATAAGGCCATGGAGGAGTACGTTGTGGATGCGCTTTCCCGGGGGCACATTCGTAAGTCTACTTCCCCAGCAGGAGCGGGTTTTTTTTTCGTAAAGAAGAAAGGTGGGGAATTGAGGCCCTGCATCGATTATAGGGGTCTCAATCGGATTACCATTAAAAATGCATATCCAATTCCTTTGATTTCTGAGTTGTTCGACCGCCTTAAGGGAGCAACAGTCTTTACCAAACTCGACCTTAGGGCGGCGTACAACCTCCTACGGATCAGACAGGGGGATGAGTGGAAGACCGCGTTTAACACCAGAACCGGGCACTACGAATACCTGGTGATGCCCTTCGGATTGTGTAACGCGCCCCCGGTTTTTCAGGAATTCATAAACGATGTCCTTCGTGATTTGTTGCAGCAGTGCGTAGTGGTTTACCTGGATGACATCTTGGTTTACTCTACCTCCATGGAGTCCCATGTCCAGGATGTCAAGCAGGTGCTGCAACGATTGCGTGAGAACGGACTCTTTTGTAAACTCGAGAAGTGCGAGTTCCATCGATCCCAAGTTGCCTTTTTGGGCTACATAATTTTCGCGGAGGGATTTTCCATGGACCCTCAGAAGGTTTGGCGGTTCTGCAGTGGCCTCGTCCCAATGGTCTTCGGCCCATTCAGCGCTTTCTGGGTTTTGCCAACTACTATCGGAAGTTCATTAGGAACTTCTCCACATTGGCAAAGCCTCTCTCTGACCTAACCAAGAAGGGGAGTAACCCTCACGAGTGGCCATCCGAGGCCATCATAGCTTTTGAGGCTCTGAAAGCCGCCTTTGCTTTGGCTCCGATTCTTTTGCATCCCAATCCTGGGTTGCCCTTCGTCCTCGAGGTTGATGCTTCCGAGACGGGAGTAGGGGCTCTCCTGTCTCAGCGTCGGTCGCCCGATGGACCCCTACTTCCCTGCGGGTTCTACTCCAGGAAGCTTTCCTCGGCAGAGTGCAACTACCAGATTGGAGATCGGGAGTTGTTGGTCATCATTCTGGCTCTCAAGGAATGGAGGCACCTGCTCGAGGGTTCCGCGTTTCCGGTCCTCATTCTTACCGATCACAAGAACCTGACTTATCTTTCGGAGGCCAAGAGATTGACACCCCGCCAGGCCAGATGGGCTCTGTTCTTGTCACGCTTCAAGTATGTGGTTTCATATTTGCCTGGTTCCAAGAATGTCAGGGCTGATGCGTTATCACGGCAATACTCTGAGTTGTCCAGGGAAGACTCTGAGCCAATCTCACTTATACCTCCAGATCAGATCCTGGCTGCCATTCGCACCAGTCTGACCTCTCCTCTTGGGGAGCAGATTTTGGCGGCTCAAACTGATGCTCCTCCCGGGAAGCCAGAGGGCAGATGTTTCGTACCCGAGGGATTGCGCACCCGCCTGCTGCGTACCTACCATAACGCCAAAACTGCCGGGCATCCGGGGAAGAACCAGCTGTGTTGGGTCGTCTCTCGCTTATTCTGGTGGCCAACTCTCCGTGCCGACATTGCCTCTTATGTAGCGGCATGTTCGATCTGTGCCCAGAATAAGTCTCCACGGCATCTCCCTTTGGGTCTTCTGCAACACATTCCCAATGGGGAGCGTCCTTGGACACATCTAGGGATGGACTTTATTGTAGACCTCCCGGTGTCTCGGGGTCATACGGTCATCCTCATGATCGTCGATCGGTTTTCCAAGATGTGCCATTGCATTCCACTCAGGAGATTACCCACAGCGCAAGAACTGGCCACGGTCTTTTCCAGGGAGATTTTTCGCCTGCATGGGTTACCTAAGGTGATTGTCTCGGACCGCGGGAGTCAGTTCGTGTCCAGATTCTGGCGCGCCTTCTGCTCCCAGTTGGGTATTAGTCTCTCCTTTTCTTCAGCCTACCACCCGCAGTCCAATGGGGCTGCGGAGCGTTCCAATCAGGCCTTAGAACAATTCCTTCGGTGTTATATTTCAGACCATCAGGACGATTGGGCCGATCTCCTGCCTTGGGCAGAGTTTGCCAGGAACTCGGCGGTCAACTCCTCCTCCGGGATGTCTCCCTTCATGGCCAACTATGGGTTCCAACTCGCGGTATTACCTGAGAGGTTTTCACCACAGGACATTCCGGCTGTGGAGAACCATCTTGCTGCCCTGCGTTCTTCATGGGGGCAGATCCAGAGGGCCTTGAGGGACTCAGCTCAGCGCCAGAAGTTCCAGGCTGATCGCAGACGGTTGCCCGCTCCTTCATACCAGGTCGGCGATCGGGTGTGGTTGTCTACTCGCAACCTCAATCTTCGGGTGCCCACATCCAAACTAGCTCCCCGTTTTGTCTGTCCTTTTCGCATTCTCCGCAAAGTGAATCCGGTGGCCTATGCCCTTGCCCTTCCGTCTGGGATGCGGATCTCCAATATCTTTCATGTTTCCCTGTTGAAACCTCTGATCTGCAATCGCTTCACTACCTCTCTGCCTCGGCCCCGTCCTGTCCGGGTTGACGGTCATGAGGAGTATGAGGTGAGCCGGATCCTGGACTCTCGATTGGTGCGCGGTCGATTACAGTTCCTGGTTCATTGGTGCGGTTATGGTCTCGAGGAGCGTTCCTGGGTTCCTTCCGCGGATGTCCATGCTCCTGCGCTCCTCCGCGCTTTTCATACCCGCTTTCCTCAGAAACCTTTTGTTGAGCCGCGGAGGGGGAGGGGCCCTTGAGGAGGAGGTACTGTCAAGGTCCTACCTTTTCCCTGAGGTTATGTTACTCCATGTGCTGGCGTCCATCTTGGATTCTGCTGTGCATGGTGGGAATCCTTTTATGCCTTCAGGTCTCTGTGGTCCATCCCCCAGAGGGGTGTGGCTGATGACATATAAGCCTGTGGCTCGCATATGCTCTTTGCACTTGTGCCTTGTGTCTTTGTGTTGCTATTACTCTGTTCTGACTCTCGTGACTCTCCTGGTATCTGATTCGGCTTGTGACTCGACTATTCTTTGTATTCTCCTTTGATCTGACCCTCTGTTGCTGAACCCGGCTCGTGACCTGTGATTCTCGTCTGCTGTCCTGTACTGTTTTGTCCTGTTGTTGTTGACCCGGCTTGTCTGACTACTCTTTTGTCTCTTCCACCAGCTACACGCCATTGGCGGCGGCCATTACCGCAGCTGAGGTGTCTCGGGGGCCGCGACCTGGTTCCTGGCTGCGTCAAGTCCATCCCCACCATCAGGGGCCCTGGTGAAGGGCAGCCTGGGACTTAGACTCCGCGCCCTGAGGGACTTCGGTCTGTGGGTGGTGGTTGTCGTCAGCCAGTGCGTTACATTGTTAGGCCTGCCTGTCCGTTCCTCAGCTCCTGCCCTGACATTGGGGCCCCCTACTGACCCCAGGCCCTCAGGCAATGCCCAAGTTCCCAAATGGTCAGTCTGCCCCTGCTGGTAGGTTAATTGGCTCCTGTCTAAATTGTCCTAGTTTCATCCCTGGCCATGCGGGATCTCCTGCATGGTGATTGTTGGGGAAAGACCTGGCAACCTACCCTGTAAAATAATTGTTAAGAGAATTCATGGAAAAAGTCACTTACAAGTGACAGTCCATGCAATTGCCAAGGGTTGGATATAGATAGATAGAGATTTTTTTTTATTTTATGTTATTTAATTTTATTTTGGGCGGCACAGTGGCTTAGTGGTTAGCACTTCTGCCTTGCAGTAAATGGGTCATGGGTTCGATTCCCGACTATGGCGCCTCCTGCATGGAGTTTGCATGTTCTCCCTGTGTTCACGTGGGTTTCCTCCAGGTGATCCAGTTTCTTCCCACACTCCAAAGACTTGCTGGTAGGTTAATTGGCTCCTGTCTAAATTGTCCTAGTTTCATCCCTGGCCATGTGGGATCTCCTGCATGGTAGGGGTTGGGGAAAGACCTGGCAACCTACCCTGTAAAATAATTACTAAGAGAATTAATGGAAGAAGTCGCTTACGAGTGATGGTCCATGCAATCGCCAAGGGTCGGATACAACTGAATGGATGGATGGATAGATAGAGAATTTTATTTTATGTTATTTTATTTTATGTTAATACTTTTTTTTATACATAATATACACTATATTGCCAAAAGTATTGGGCCAGCCCTCCAAATCATGTGATTCAGGTGTTGCAATCACCTTCATGGCCACAGGTGTATACAATCAAGCAAAACGGACAAATGTGTATACTCTCCAGCGCCTCGAGGGAACCAATACCAGGGGAAGGCCAGGGGAAGAAAAGTATGAATAGCCTATGGATAGCGTTCTGGAGATGCAGCCCTCCTCAGATGGGGAAATCAGCGGCTAGAAGAAAGCATAAAGGTGGCGCAAACACCTAGTGTATTATCCAAGCAGGGGCGGACTGACCATTCAAGCACTCGGGCACTGCCCGAGGGCCCGGGGTCAGTAGGGGGCCCCATGAAATGCCCCTGGTACCTTTTTATAGGCTTTTTTGGTGTGCTTTGAGTGTGGGTGAGGACACAGCGGCCCCATGATCCCCTATTGCCCAGGGGCCCCATGAGTTGTCAGTCCGCCCCTGTATCCAAGGTTTATTTAAAAATGTGTAAAAGGACAAAAAAACATACAATCATAGCATGTATGTAAAGCCTGTAAGACCATGGAGATTGCCGCACAAATGACCGCACCATCAGTCGGACACTGTGCCATTCATGTGGCCATCTCCATGGTCTTACAGGCTTTACACACATGCTATGTTTGTATGTTTTTTGTCCTTTTACACATATTTAAATAAACCTTTGATAATACATTAGGTGTTTGCGCCACTTGTAAGCTTTTTTCTAGTTGTATAAAATCATCACCTAGGCATGCAGACTGCTTCTACAAACATTGGTGAAAGAATGGGTCGCTCTCAGGAGCTCAGTGACTCCAAGCGTGTTCCCGTGATAGGTGGCCACCTGTGCAATAAGTCCATCAAGACATTTCCTGGCTACTAAATATTCCACGCTCAACTGTTAGTGGGATTATAACAAAGTGGAAGCAACTGGGAAAAACAGCAACTCAGCCACCAAGTGGTAGGCCACGTCACATGACAGGGCGGGGTCAGCACATGCTGAAGCACACAGTGCGCAGAAGTCACCAATTGTCTGCAGAGTCAATAGCTAAAGACCTCCAAACTTGGTGTGGCCTTCAGATGAGCCCAACAACAGTGTGTAGAGAGCTTCATGGAATGGGTTTCCATGGCCGAGCAACTGCATCCAAGCCTTCCATCAAGTGCAATGCAAAGTGTCAGATGCCGTGGTGTAAAGCACGCCACCACTGGACTCTAGAGCAGTGGATAAGTGTTCTCTGGAGTGACTAATCATGCTTCTCTGTCTGCCGATCCGATGGATGTGTCTGGGTTTGGCGTAGCGCAGACTGTGAGCCAGGCCTCCTCGTCCAACATCAGTGTCTGGCCTCACAAATGTGCTTCTGGAAGAATGGTCCAACCTTCCCATAGACACCCTCCTAAACCTTGTGGATGGCCTTCCCAGAAGAGTTGAAGCTGTTATAGCTGCAAAGGGCGGGGCCAACTCAATATTGAACCCTACGGACTAAGACTGGGAGGACATTAAAGTTCCTGTGCGTGGAAAGGCCCAATGTTTTTGGCAATATAGTGTGTATCTCTCTCTCTCTCTCTCTCTCTCTCTCTCTCTCTCTCTCTCTCTCTCTCTCTCTCTCTCTCTCTCTCTCTCTCTCTCTCTCTCTCTCTCTCTCTCTCTCTCTCTCTCTCTCTCTATATACAATTTTTTAACTTACTAACCAGAATATGGTATAAGCTGGAATTCTTGATACTCCCACCCCCTTAATCATCCTTTTCCGCTCCCGTTCATGTAGAATAATGCACAGCCCTGAGCAGTAGATTTTCCTATCCACGATACCTGTACATAATAATTTCTTAATAATTCATGTGCTTTTCATGCCTTACTGAGCTGGAAAGGTCACTGCAGCCACACTCATCATGAGAGTAACGAAACGTGTTCAGCCGGAGCCGGAATATTCTACACAGCAGTAATGGAGCAGGAACTTCGGTGTTCTGCCTTTTTACATCTGTCAGCTTTGGCTTGCGGTATGTTTGCAAAAAAATCTGCAAATTACAAAAAACCCCCCCAAAAAATGGTATATTTTAATAACTTGAATGACTAAAGAGCCGTCACATCTAAATGCATCATTTTCAAAACCAGTTTGAGCTAAAGTGGTTCTAAGTGTTGGTGAATAAATCTGTTCCAGGAGGTTATTACCGGGGCAAATATACACTCACTGACCATTTTATTAGGTACACCTTGCTAGTATCGGTTTGGACCCCCTTTTGCCTTCAGAGCGGCCTTAACTCTTCATGGCATTGATTCAACAAGGTGTTGGAAACATTCCTCAGAGATTTTGGCCCATATTAACATGAGTTACTGTTGCCTTTCTATCATCTCGAACCAGTCTGCCCATTCTCCTCTGTCCTCTGAAGCTGCCGCTCACTGGATATTTTCTTTTTCGGACAATTCTCTGTAAACCCCAGAGATGGTTGTGTGTGAAAATCCAAGTAGATCAGCAGTTTTTGAAATACTCAGACCAGCCTGTCTGTCACCAATACCCATGCCACGTTCAAAGACTCGTAAATCCCCTTTCTTCCCCATTCTGATGCTCGGTTTGAATTCCAGCAAGTCGCCTTCAGCACGTCTACAAGTGTACAATCCAAACGCACACGTTCCTGCGTTAAAAATGGCTGTGTGTATAAGTGGGTGGTGCAGCGACCGAGCAGAATCAGCGAGGGAAAATGTCACCAGCACTGATGATGGGTACTGATAGTCGGTACTGACTGGCAGCACTGCTGGGCACTGACTGGCAGCACTGCTGGGCGGCACCGACTGGCGGCACTGCTGGGCTGCATTGATGGGCACTGGTGGGCACTGGTGGTTGACACTGCTGGGCACTTGTGGGTGGCACTACTGGGCACTTGTGGGTGGAACTGGTGGATGGCACTGTTGGGCACCGGTCATCAGTGCCCTGATGATCGGTGCTGATCCCTGCTTTGACAACTGCCAGTTCTTGCCAAAACTTTCTACACGCTCTGACAGTGTGAGGAAAGTACATCCGAGAACCGGCAATTGCATTTTCCTGTGATCAGCGTGTCATTGGACACGGCTGATTACGTGGTAAAAGGCCACTGTGATTGGCCTTTTACCACATCACGTGATCAGCTGTGTCCGTAGGACAGAGCGATCATGGAGATCTCTGGGTGCGCTCCCCCGGGGGCACGCAGGCGAGCGCGTTTCGGGAGGACATCCTATGACGCCCACCCAGAACTGGCCAGCCGCAGTGCAGCCAACATTCGGATACCTGCGGTCGGCAACTGGTTAATATTAAGTGGCATCCCAATGTACCTTGCCAAACGCATGTGCATTGCAGCACACCCAGTGCACAAATGGGAAGTAAATGTGCGTCATGTTACAAAACAAGGGAAAATGTCACCAGCACACCGAGAATCACCAATATGGGTCCAAACGTTTTAATGAACGATCACATAGTGACAGTATGGCAACGTTTCGGGGTCTTTCAGGACCCCTTCATCAGGCATGTGACAAGGTCCTGCGAGACTCTGAAACATTGCCTTGCTGTCACTATGTGATCGTTCATTAAAACGTTTGGACCCATATTGGTGATTCTCGGTGTGCTGGTGACATTCTCCCTTGCTTCACCACGTCTAGACGCCTAAATGCATTGACTTGTTGCCATGCGATTGGCTGATTAGCAATTTGTGTTACCAAGCAATTGAACATTTGTACCTAATAAAGTGGCCAGTGAGTGTAAATGCCTGGAAAAATTGAAAAGTCGTATATGGCGGAGTCATTGCCTCAATAATCTGTTTAAATTTTTCATGTGCCGCTTTTCTATATATTCAAGAACAGTATCTGGTCTTGAAAATGGGCAACTTCCGGTGTCACCTTCCAACGCCCAGGGACCACCTATGTGCTCTATACTTTTAGAATTGCATTGCATTGTGATTCAGCATAGAAAATAAGACAACTAATCACTGAGTCTTTTGTTTCAAGCAATCTCCCAATTAAAGCCAAAGTCAGGCACAGCAAAGCATTGTTGTGGTTGAATTTGATCAGGAGTAACAGAGGACTGAGAGACTGCAATGAAATCCAAATCTCCCTCTAGTGGTTAATCTACAAAATCTGTATATGTGAAACATTAAAACTGAACTTCCGACAAACAGGAAATTAACAGATAAAATACATATAAGAGATGTTTTACCTGCCAGAATGTAGTTGTTCTGAGTATCCAGTCCTGAGATTTAAACAGCCCGACCACACAGCACAGGCAGGCATATGGCACCACTTTTTTTGGAAATGTTATAGACTGTAGAACAGTGGTCACTAAAGTGTGGCTCATGGGCCAGATCCAGGATTTTGCTTGCCTTTATCTGGCCCTTGGGGCAGATTTCCCCACAGTGACACTATTCCTTCCATTTCCACCAATGATGGACCACAATTCTGTCCACTGACACCAACGATGGGGCACTATTCCTCCCACTGACACCAGTGATGGGGCTCTGGTTCTTCCATTGATACCAAAGATGGGGCACTATTCCATCAACTGACACCAATGATGGGTGCAATTCCTTCCACTGACACAAACAATTTGGCACTATTCTTCCAACTGATACCAACAATAGGACATTATTCATCCTGTTGACACCAATGATGGAGAACCATTCTTCCACTAAAAACAAAGATGGGGCACTTTTTCTTCTACTGACACCATTAGTCGGGCATTACTACTCCAGTTGGCACCAACAATGGGTCACTGTTCCATTAACTTACACCAACAGTCTGGCACTATTCCTCCTATGGACACCAACAATGTGGCACTATTCCTCCTATGGACACCAACAATGGGGCACTATTCCTCCTATGGACACCAACAATGGGGCACTATTCCTTCTATGGACACCAACAATGGGGCACTATTCCTCCTATGGACACCAACAATGGGGCACTATTCCTCCTATGGACACCAACAATGGGGCACTATTCCTCCTATGGACACCAACAATGGGACACTATTCCTCCTATGGACACCAACAATGGGGCACTATTCCTCCTATGGAAACCAACAATGTCGTACTATTTCTCCTATTGACACCAATGATGGAGAACTATTCCTCCGATTGACAGTATCTGGGAAAGGACATTTTGTTTGAAGGCGTTGCATTTTCCCAACCAGGAGAGATTTTTGGGAGACCAAGACTTTAATTTGGCTCGTAACGTTGGGATCAGAGGGGCAAATTTAAGCGATAGCTGAGTTACCAGAAATGACAGTAGGCCCATTTTAAAGCAAAGTCCGTTTGCAGCTTTTGACATGTTGCTTGGGGAATGGTAAGATTTAAGGCAATATAATTTTTAATAATTGATATGAAAATTGGAGAGCTCTTCATATGTTTTGAATTCAGATAACAGATTCGGTTAGGTAGTAATTGGGTAACTAAGAAAAACCATAAGTCGTCTGCATATGCTGAAACTTTGTGGATCTGAGTCCCCACAGAAATGCCAGTTATGTCCGGGTTAGCCCAAACAGAGCGTAAAAATGGTTCCAATTTTAATATGAAGATCAATGGAGAAAGTGAGCATCCTTGATGAGCCCTGTTACCTATGGCAAAGGGATCTGAAAGAATGCCATTAATCCTGATACACACAGTGAGGGAAGAATAAAGAGAGTCGATCCAATATCGCATGAGGACCCAACCCGGTAGACTCTATTATGGTGTGGATGAATGACCAGTCGACCCTGTCAAAAGCCTTTTCAGCGTCTGTGGAAAGCAAAACCACATGAGTAGACTGCGACAGGGCAGACTGGACCACATGTATAGCACGGGTTGTGCCATCCCTGGCTTCCCTATTGGACATAAAGTCTACTTGGACCCAGTGGATTAATTCCTGCAGATAGGGGAGCAACCGAGTGGCCAATATGGCACTATTTCTTCTACTGACACCAACGATGGGGCACTATTCCTCCTACTGACATGAACAACTATTCTTCTCACTGTAACCAGCGATGGGGCACTAATTTATTTATTATGTGTTGTTGGCATCGCCAGCTGAAAATAAAGGAAAGGAAAATTCTGCAAAGAAAACTCATTCAGCAACCACATCTAATGATTGGTAAGCTGTAGTGTATTAAATTTTTTATATTCTATTTAGTTTCGCTTTATAAATTGAAGCGTAACTAGAACTAGAACCTGAAAGAAAATATACAGTACGTCACCAGCACACTATAGATTCATATAATAGTACAAGAGTTTAATAAATCGATAACATAGCAGATGCAATGCTTTGGAGACGTGCAGGACTCCTTTCTAAGGAATGTCTCTGTGTGACTGTTGCATCTACACTTTAGTGATGTTAAAGAAAATTTAATAATAGCGCCTATGGTCAAAATAACAATTATATAACTCACTAATAGTGTACCAGCTGCAAAAAATCACCATGTATAAAGTGTACCAATTAATGCAATAAATAATTTGCGCTAGTAAAATTATATATATAAATATATAAATAAAAAAAGTTCAAATCATAAGTCCAGAATAAAAATACCAATACCACAAAAAAATGTGCAAAAAAAAACTTTTGTGCAAAAAAAGTGTCTAAATATGAAAAAACATCACCAAAAAACCTTGATAATATGATGGCAGGTCATCCATAGATATATTTTCAGAAACGAAACTCTGCAGCACACCGATCCTCATAGATCAAATAATGAAAGAAGCTTTTCAGATTATCGGAAATCCACTTCTCCAAAAGAAAGAAACCACCTTCAATCGTGTCCAAGGAGGAAAATGCCAGGCACTCGAGAAAAACAGAGAGACTTCATGGTGCAGTATTATAAAAGCCAATTCCTTTATTTAAATCTATATCAACATTTAACCCAAAAGGTTGCAAAGAATTTAGTTCATAAATCCAAAACGTCTCCTTTTTGGATATCTCATTGACCCCATTGGAGGGGCTCGGATTTGGTCAATGAGATATCCAAAAAGGAGACGTTTTGGATTTATGAACTAAATTCTTTGCAACCTTTTGGGTTAAATGTTGATATAGATTTAAATTGTTTTCTCACAAATTTTTAATTATTTTAAATAAAACTTTTATGTAGTTGTTTGCTAAAATACGATATATGGGAGATTGTATGTTTTTTGTATAATTTTTGTATTATTTTTGTATTATTATTAGAGTTCCCCTTTATTAATGTGTTACTGGCCCTTTAAGTTCCTTTCCTGAGATACAGCCTTAGAAGGTATTGGCCCGTTAATGTTTTATTTATTTTATTTATTATTATTGATTTTTCCTAAACTTCCTCTTTATTTTGCTTCCTTTTATATTTTTTTATTGTTTTTGATTGCTTGTGATGGCAAATATATTATATACATCGTATACCCTCTGTGGACTTCTGTCATCCATGGGGTGGCTTGTCTGCCTGATTCCCCATTGATGTCAGCTGTTCGTTTCCTGTGCAGTGAATATTTAATGAGCTTGCGACGTCTCACATCCATCCGCTCCGTGAGGACGTCGATGACGAAACGCGTAGGGGGGAACTTGATTGATGTGACGTCATTATGTTTTGGTTGCTAGCTACTGCGCATGTGCTGAGTAACTAGGCTTGTTTTATGTGATTGCTGCTATGCTGTTGATGCTGGTGTCGGCTGGGACACCTCCTGAGTAAGTGCAATGAGTACCTAATAAAGGAATTGGCTTTTATAATACTGCACCATGAAGTCTCTCTGTTTTTCTCGAGTGCCTGGCATTTTCCTCCTTGGACACGATTGAAGGTGGTTTCTTTCTTTTGGAGAAGTGGATTTCCGATAATCTGAAAAGCTTCTTTCATTATTTGATCTATGAGGATCGGTGTGCTGCAGAGTTTCGTTTCTGAAAATATATCTATGGATGACCTGCCATCATATTATCAAGGTTTTTTGGTGATGTTTTTTCATATTTAGACACTTTTTTTGCACAAAAGTTTTTTTTTGTTTTTTTTTGCACATTTTTTTGTGGTATTGGTATTTTTATTCTGGACTTATGATTTGAACTTTTTTTATTTATATATTTATATATATAATTTTACTTTAGTGATGTTATCTACTAAACCAGGGCGTGAAATTCCCACTCGCCTGCTCGCCAATGGCGAGTAGGAAATTATGGTGGGGGCGAGTGTGTCCCCCAGGGCCGTCTTGCTGAGCAGGATCTGTCATTGGCACTGGGAGCCGTCAGACTGCCCAATAGCTGAGCGCAGTGAAAGCAAAGCAAGGAGTGTGTGTTGTGCTCTCTGCCTCCCCCTAGAGTGCAGTACCCGGATCTGTGAGTGAACAACGAAGTACTGCAACTTTTTATGTGTGTGTGTGTGTGTGTGTGTACGTGTACATGTGTGTGTGTTTGTGTGTGTCTGTGTATGCATGTACAATTGTACATGTGTCTGTGTGTATGTACATGTGTGTATCTGTACATGTGTCTGTGTGTGTGTGCTTGTACATGTGTGTGTGTGTGTTTGTGTGTATGTACGTACATGTGTCTGTGTGTACATGTGTCTGTGTATGTATGTACATGTGACTGTGTGTATGTACATGTGTCTGTGCGTGTGTATTTCTGTGTATGTACATGTATCTGTGTGTATGCGTGTCTGTACGTGCCTGTGTGTGTATACATGTGTCTGTATGTGTGTGTGTACATGTTTTTTTGTGCGTTTGTGTACATGTTTCTGTGTGTGTATAGGTGTCTCTGTTTGTGTGTGTTTGTTGGTGGCGAGTAACTTTAAGGCCTGGCTAGTAGCTCAGGACTTGAAATTTTAAGCACTGTACCAGGGGTGGACTGACAACTCATGGGGCCCCCGGGCAATAGGGATCATGGGGCCCCTGTGTCCTTGCCCAAGTGCAAAAAAACCTATGAAAAAGGTACCAGGGGCATCTCATGGGGCCCCCTACTGACCCTGGGCCCTCGGGCAGTGCCCGAGTTTCCAAATGGTCAGTCCGCCCCTGCCCTGTACTAAACTATTACATGAATCCATGTTGTGCCAATGACATATATTTTATTCCATACTGGCATTGGTTAACCAGCTGGTTGTTGCTGCTGCCCCCTCATATTGCCATCTGTGCCCAGGAAAGAGTACGAAGAATATACGGGATGAGTTGGCCTTTAAGTAACTGCGGCAAATGATTACACTGTGCTTAGAATAGCACATATTTCACTTGGTCTCATTCATAAATTAATATGAATTTCTGGTATGACAAAAAGGTGAAAATGGTGGCAGTTATCACACATACTGCTCGCTCATGTGGCAGAAATAAAATGTTCTCACGTTCCAACAGCAGTGAGCAATATGGGGTGAGGCCACATAACAGATGTCGCTATTCAAAGGCTAATATATGGATAATACACGCACACCTGCTTTAGTGATTTCTGTAGAACTGCCTCTAAGTGTTTAGGTTTCAAATTAAATACAAATACACATAAGAAAGAACCTTCAATTAATTAATTTCACATTATTATAGTTTATCGTCAACATAATTGATTCTGTTAGCATCAGTTCCAGAGGCAAACGGATATACTTAGTGGATTAAAGGAGAACTCACAAATTACAGAATTTTGCACTACTACTACAACAACTACTTCTTAAATCCTCATTTGTATAACTGATTAACTTTCTTTCCCATCCAGGACTGGTTTTAACATTTAGGCACACTAGGCCCGAGCCTATAAGTGGCATATAAAAAGGAGTGATCATATCAGAGGGTTATTAGCAAGGACATTTTGAGTACTGACCTAAACTCAGCGGCCTAGTGACTGTGTGCAATTCTCTGTTCTTCAAAAAGGCCCTAGTCATCACTCAGCGATCTCATCTACTTGTTCTGCTTTGTGACACGGTATCAGATCTATGGGAAGAGGAGTGTTCTCAACTAGTTGAGAATTGTTGGGGTATCTCATGTTCTTCTTATCCCCATCCAAGTTTAATCTGCAATAAAAGCATGCAAGAGACTCCCTAGACTGGCATTGAGCCAGAGAGAGGGAGAAAATGCTGTGCGCCTGACTGTGTACACACTGAAATTGGGGAAAGTATTAGCTCATCATCAGCTTATCATAGGGGGAGCACTACATTTCTCTTCTTCTGTATCATGCCACCTACCCATCCGCATCAAGCAGCATACATCTCTTGCCTTACCAGGAATGTGCAGCCCAAATCACATATGAAGACATTTGTGTGTTGGAGAAAAGTCAGTGGGCAGTCTACTTTTCTCTTGACGCAAGGCCAATCTACAGCAGAGAAGAAGGACTTACTGTATGTCTAAAATAGTGGGCTACCCGTGGACTGCAATGGCTCTTGAGGGCGATGGAGAAGAACTAGGTGACTGCTTGGTGCTCTCTTGGGTATTTTCCCTGCTTTTCCTACATGTGAAACTAAGATGAGAGAATTGAAAAGGAGATCCCTTAACAGTGATTAAACTAACTGTAGGATTGAAGGACCTTTGGCACAGTAAAGGCAGAAGATGGAGATCTAGTACCTGCCCCTCTGGAACTGGAAGAGGTCACTTTACTGAATGAAGGAGAATGGAGTCGGAAAAGGTCCACTTGCCAAGTTATTAGGTACCGTTAAAGTAGATGAGTGTGGGCAAGAAGGGAGGCATGTGTGTCATCTCCTTCCTCGTCCCTTGTTCATTATTTCGGGCTAACACAAAGAAATAAAACAGACTTTGCTGAAATGATTTAAATGAAGCTGGTCCCTTTCAAAAAATGTCTCTGAAAAGTTGTGAGATAACTGTAAAGTTTGCTGTGCTTATGAAAACATCTCTGAACGTGTTCTTTCCTCTTTTTATAGGATTTGCAGATAAGAACATGTATTTTATTGATAGGTAGCACTTTTATTATCACTATCTATATACATTTCTCTCACACTTTGAAAAGTAAAGATGCCTTTTGACCTCTGAATAGAGGAGTAATCTTAAAAGCTTCTGTTGAAAATATATGTTGTTATGATGGGAAAAAGAGAAAATCTAAAGATGGGTATACTAGGGTATTATTTTTGTGTCACTCTGCCTTTTTTTCCATTCACATTCACATTATATTTTAAAGCGACAAGAGATGTGTGGCCAATGCTTCCTAAGTAAAAATAGAAAAAAAATTGGAAAGCAATTGATTAAAGTTATGGATGTGATACACTATATGGCCTAATGTGTGTGGAGACCTGACCATCACACCTACCTATATGGTCACCACACCAAGTGATTGACTTCAAGTGTTTCCAGTGAAGGTCCTATTAAAGCTACATCATACAAAGACAGTTTTACACTTGACCATCACACCTAAATATATGGAGACCACACCAAGTGATTGAGTTCAAGTGTTTCCAGTGAAGGCCCTATTAAACTACATCATACAAAGACAGTTTTAGACTTGAGCATCACACCTAAATATATGGACACCACACCAAGTGATTGAGTTTAAGTGTTTCCAGTGAAGGCCCTATTAAAGCTACATCATACAAAGACAGTTTTACACTTGACCATCACACCTAAATATATGGAGACCACACCAAGTGATTGAGTTCACGTGTTTCCAGTGAAGGTCCTATTAGAGCTACATCATACAAAGACAGTTTTAGACTTGACCATCACACCTAAATATATGGAGACCACACCAAGTGATTGAGTTCAAGTGTTTCCAGTTAAGGTCCTATTAAGGCTACATCATACAAAGACAATTTTAGACTTGACCATCACACCTAAATATATGGAGACCACACCAAGTGATTGAGTTCAAGTGTTTCCAGTGAAGGTCCTATTAGAGCTACATCATACAAAGACAGTTTTAGACTTGACCATCACACCTAAATATATGGAGACCACACCAAGTGATTGAGTTCGCGTGTTTCCAGTGAAGGTCCTATTAAAGGCACATCATACAAAGACAGTTTTAGACTTGACCATCACACCTAAATATATGGAGACCACACCAAGTGATTGAGTTCAAGTGTTTCCAGTGAAGGTCCTATTAAAGCTACAGCATAGAAAGACAGTTTTACACTTGACCATCACATCTAAATATATGGAGACCACATCAAGTGATTGAGTTCAAGTGTTTCCAGTGAATGTCCTATTAGAAAGACAGTTTTACACTTGAGCATCACACCTAAATATATGGAGACCACACCAAGTGATTGAGTTCACGTGTTTCCAGTGAAGGTCCTATTAGAGCTACATCATACAAAGACAGTTTTAGACTTGACCATCACACCTAAATATATGGAGACCACACCAAGTGATTGAGTTCAAGTGTTTCCAGTGAAGGTCCTATTAAAGCTACAGCATACAAAGACAGATTTAGACTTGACCATCACACCTAAATATATGGAGACCACACCAAGTGATTGAGTTCAAGTGTTTCCAGTGAAGGTCCTATTAAAGCTACATCATACAAAGACAGTTTTAGACTTGACCATCACACCTAAATATATGGAGACCACACCAAGTGATTGAGTTCAAGTGTTTCCAGTGAAGGTCCTATTAAAGCTACAGCATACAAAGACAGATTTAGACTTGACCATCACACCTAAATATATGGAGACCACACCAAGTGATTGAGTTCAAGTGTTTCCAGTGAAGGTCCTATTAAAGCTACAGCATACAAAGACAGTTTTGCACTTGACCATCAAACCTAAATATATGGAGACCACACCAAGTGATTGAGTTCAAGTGTTTCCAGTGAAGGTCCTATTAAAGCTACATCATACAAAGACAGTTTTAGACTTGACCATCACACCTAAATATATGGAGACCACACCAAGTGATTGAGTTCAAGTGTTTCCAGTGAATGTCCTATTACAAAGACAGTTTTAGACTTGACCATCACACCTAAATATATGGACACCCCACCAAATCATTGAGTTCAGACTTTTCCAGTGTGGGTGTTTATTCTACAGCATACCCAGACATATTTCATCATTTCAACCTTCCAACATGACTGTGCCCCTTTGCACAATTCCAGCTCCATATAGAAAGGGTTGAACCAGATTGCTGTGGAGAAATTCGAGTGACCTTGATAGAGCCCTGACCTCAACTCTATTGAGCACCTCTGGGATGAATTGGAATGCCATTTGTGAACCAGGTCTTCTCATTCAACACCTGACCTCACAAATGGTCCTTGGGGTGAATGGCCAAAGTTTTCACAGATACACCCAGATGAATGGAGGCTGTTATAGCACTAATTCAAGAGAAGGGGGTACATATAAATGGAGTTGCCCCTCCCTATTGGAGATATAACATGGTTTTGGAATGGAATGTTCAAAAAGTTCATATACATAGATGTGATAGGGGGACAATTCAAAAAGCGGTATCTTATCGTATCCAAATATGTGGTAAGATACTGCACAGCATTTTTTTAAAAAAATGTTGCCATTGATTGTTGGTGCCAGACGGGCTGGTCTGAGTATTTCAAAAACTGATGATCTACTGGGATTTTCATGCACAACCATCTCTAGGGTTTATGGAAAATGGTCCAAAAAAGAGAAAATATCCAGTGAGCGGCAGTTGTGGAGGAAAATGCCTTGTTGATGTCAGAGGTCAGAGGAAAATGGGCAGACTGGTTCCAGATGATAGAAAGGCAACAATGACGCAAATAACCACTCGTTACAACCAAGGTATGCAGAATACCATCTCTGAACACATCAAACCTTGAAGCAGATGGGCTACAGCAGTAGAAGACCAAACTGAGTGTCACTCCTGTCAGCTAAGAACAGGAAACGGAGGCTACAATTCGCACAGACTCACCAAAATTGGACAATAGAAGATTGGAGATATGATGAGTCTCAATTTCAGCTGCGACATTCAGATGGTAGGGTCAGAATTTGGAATAAAAGTATGGATTCATCCTGCCTTGTATCAACGATTCAGGCAGGTGGTGGTGGGGTAATGGTGTGGTGGATCCATCCTGCCTTGTATCAATGGTTCAAGCTGGTGGTGGTGGTGTAATGGTGTGCGGGAGATTTTCTTGGCACTAGCAAGGTGGACCCAATAAAGTGGCCAGTGAGTGTATTTGTTTAATTGGAAATAACCAAGACAAATGTCTATGGACACTTCTATAAGGCCAGATGATTATTATAAGAAAACCAAAACAGACAGCTGTGTTTTGTACTGAGCTCCTGACTTGGCGCCATTGCACTTTTCAGAGGGATCACAGTCTTCATAATTGCTGAAAATGGTGTAATTCACAGGACCCCTGCCCACCCCACCCCAATTAACACAATCTAGAAACACTTTGGAAAGAATGAAAATCAGCAGAAAGAAGAAGTATGAACGGCGTCATAGACTAAGTAGCGACATGTGAGAATTAAATATGCAAATGATCTGAACCCTCGAAATGGCTCAAAAAAATCTCACATTATTACTGACTGCTGTGGCAAGTCATCTAGAAAAATATCTGAAGAATATATGTAAGAAAAATATATTTATAAAAATATATTTCTTTAAAATATATTCTTCAGATTTTTGTTAACATATAAAAAAGTAATTTTAACATCTATTTTTACATATATTTGTAAATGCATTCCAAAAATGTAGATTTGTATTTTTAAACAGTATATTTGAAATTTATTTTTAAAAATATTTTTCATATATTTTGTAATTTGTAATTTTTATACAGTATATTTGAAATTTATTTTTTAAAATATTTTTCATATATTTTGTAATAAAAACGCATTTCAACATACAGTATTTTATATATATATATATTTTTTTTTTTTAATTAAAATATATTGAATACAGCCAAAACTGTAGCATTTCAAATATATGTCAATATATTTGGAAAGAATATTTTTCAAATATATTTTAAATATATTTTTCTTCCATGAGGATGTACACGAGAGCTGCAGCTTTCCTGGCTTTGTCCCTCCTCACTGGGCAGTTCGATGGCCCATAGCTCCCGCTCCTGTCAATCAATTCCAGTGACGAGGGAGTGGGGGGGGGATGAGTCCCGCTATGTGTGTCAATAGGGTGCCCCCATGGGAAACGGCTTTCTATCGGGGCACCAACAAGACAGGAGGAGCTTGGAGAGCCAGCGAGGGACTCGAGAAGAGGAGGGTCACAGGGCAGGTAAGTATGACATGTTTGTTATTTTTAAAAAAATTTAAAAAAAAATCTTTTCAACCCTTTATTGTATTCTCTGCATTAAGGTAAAAATACTTTCAAAAGCCCCCTCCCCCTTAAACACTTACCTGAGCCTGATCTTGATCCAGCGCTGTGCCCATCTGCAGAAGCTCTTCTCCCCTCTTTCTCTTCTTAGAGGAGACTTTGCACCATTGGCTCCTGCTGCTGGCAGCCTGGAAGGAGAGAGTGGGGGGCAGGGCCACTGACAACTCATGGGGCCCCCGGGCAATAGGGGATAATGGGGCCCCTGTGTCCTTGCCCAAACTCAAACCACACCCAAAAAAGCCTATGAAAGGTACCAGGGGCCTCTCATGGGGCCCCTTACTGACCCCGGGCCCTCGGGCAGTGCCCAGGTTTCGGAAATGGTCAGTCCGCCCCTGGGTGTGGCTTACCTGTGCTGTGTGTCTATAGGCGCACTTAGCCCAACTCTGGATTGATTAAGCACAAGTGCCCCCCCCAAAGCAAGCTGCTTGCTATGGAGGCACTCAGAGAAGATGAGGAGCCAGGAGCGCTGGCGGGGGGCATAGAAGAGGAGGTTCAGGACCACTCTGTGCAAAACCATTGCATAGAGCAGGTATATATGACATGTTTGTTATTTTTTTTTTTTTTTTTTTTTTTAATAAAATAGCCTTTACAATCATTTTAAAGTACATGCATGCAAAGTAATATGTAAGTATAAAACTTCTAGGTATGTATTACCTCTCAAATCACTGTGTGACTGACAATGCTCTCATCTGTTTTTCTCTCCAGAAGGATGGAACCATCTATATTCAGCCATAGTCCAGGGTCAGCATCTACTTCCTGGACTGGAGATGTGGGATGAGAGAGGACACAATCATATAAATCCTGGCACCTGTGGAGTTCTTGGTGGTGTTCACAAATGTTCGACACAGATCAGCCCCAGCTGCAGCCTCTCACCTTGTTACTTGCTACCAAGTTACAATGTACAGTATAGTCCGAGTGATCACTGAGACTAAGAGAATCCTTCATCCTGCCTGCAGCCGACTGATTGACATCTTCGTAAAGTCAGTAAACTGAGACTCAAGGATGGCTCAAGGGTGAAATGATTAAAAAAAATGATATTGTTGCAAAATATTGCGACATGTCAAAAAATATAATAATGCAGATACTGACAGGTCCACTTTATGTTCCTTTTACGTGCATTTGAATTGTTAAAATCCTTCCTCAAAATAGACAGCGATGCTTTATAAAAGTGCAGGTTTTCACATTACCATTTTTAAGGGGCCAGCATTGTGTCACCAAATAAAGGCAAGAAACATGCATGCCGGAATCGATGTTACTGGTACCTGGCAGATCGGTAATAGCTGGCAAGAAAATAATTGGTTGCCCGCAGTTCCCTGCAGTAACACATAGGGACTGCACCCCGGGGGAGCACGGCGGTCTCGGTGGGCCCTCACTGCTCCCTATTTTCCCTCGGTCTGTTTTTTCTTAGCTGTCATTTAATTATTTCTGTTGGAGATAAAATACAGTTTGTTGTAGAGACAACATATTGGGTTTTAGAAGTGTGACATCCTCTGATCCGAACATGAATCAAGAGCATCATAATACATTATACATGCTCAGACATGATGAAAATGTTCTATTCCAGAGAAAAGACGATACAGCTTGGCTTAAGAGACAAGTCGTCTTCCAGGACGTGATCTGCCTTTAATCCAACTAAGATATATTTTGCATATTTAATAGGTCAGACCGCAGTGGCTGTGCATATTTCTCCGAGTAAATGTATGGGGCTCCGTCTGACATTTGTCTAATAATGGGAAATAGAAATTCTACCGGACGTTGGAGACGCACCTGACTAATCCGCATTCATTAGGTTTATGTCTCATCAGGATCCAACCTGTACAACTCTGCCCATCCGTCCTTCAGAACAGAGGAGCACAAAACAGGGATGACTATAAAGGGAACCTGTCATGAAATCAATGCAACTAGATCTTTACTGATGTATGCTGTTCTTCTATTTTACTTCCAGAGAGGCCATTTTCCCAAGATACCTTCTGGACTTTCTTCCTTTTGTCATAAGTTTTCCTTCCTACCTTCTTTAATTTCTTTCCTTCTCCTTTTCTCCATATCTGTCTCTGTCCTTCTTCCTACCTTATTCATTCCTTGTCCATTGTTCACTCATTTCTCATTATCTTCTATATCTTCTATATTTCCTTTCCTCTTTTCTTTCTCCTTTCCTTTCCACTTTCCTTTCCTTCCCTTCCCTTTCCTTTCCTTTCCTTTCCCCTTTCCTTTCCAATTTCCCCTTTCCTTTCTCCTTTCCTTTCCCCTTCCCTTTCCTTTCCCCTTTCCTTTCCTTTCCCTTCCTTTCCTTTCCCTTTCCTTTTCTTTTCTTTCCTTTCCTTTCATTTCCCCTTTCCTTTCCCTTTTCTTTCCTTTCCTTTCCTTTCCTTTCCCCTTTCCTTTCCTCTCCCTTCTTCCTTTCCTTTCTCCTTTCCTTTTTCCTTTCCTTTTCTTTCCTTTCCCCTTTCCTTTCCTTTCCCCTTTCCTTTCCCATTTCCCCTTTCCATTCTCCTTTCCTTTCCCCTTCCCTTTCCCTTTCCCTTTCCCTTTCCTTTCCTTTCCTTTTACTTTCCTTTCCCCTTTCCTTTCCTTTTACTTTCCTTTCCCCTTTCCTTTCCTTTCCTTTTACTTTCCTTTCCTTTCCCCTTTCCTTTCCTTTTACTTTCCTTTCCTTTCCCCTTTCCTTTCCTTTTACTTTCCTTTCCTTTCCCCTTTCCTTTCCTTTTACTTTCCTTTCCTTTCCCCTTTCCTTTCCCCTTCCCTTTCCCATTTCCGCTTTCCTTTCCCCTTCCCTTTCCCTTTCTTTTCCTTTCCTTTCCCCTTTCCTTTTCTTTCCTTTCCTTTCCTTTCTTTTCCTTTCCTTTCCCCTTTCCTTTTCTTTCCTTTCCTCTCCTTTCTTTTCCTTTCCCTTCTTCCTTTCCTTTCCTTTCTCCTTTCCTTTCCTTTCTCCTTTCCTTTTTCCTTTCCTGTCCTTTCCTTTCTCCTTTCCTTTCTCCTTTCCTTGCTCCTTTCCTTTTTCCTTTCCTCTTTCCTTTCCTTTCTCTTTTCCTTTTTCCTTTCCTTTCCTTTCCTTTCTCTTTTCCTTTTCCTTCCTCTCTATTTTTGTCCATTTTGTTTCCTTCTTTCCTTCCTCTCTAATTCTGTTCTTTCCTCCCTTCCCTTTCCCTCTTTGGGGTTTGGGATATGGCCAAAGGACCTAATTTGACGTGATTGACAGCAGTGGGAGCCAATGACTCCCGCTTGCCGTCTCAGCCAATGAGGGGCAGAGACCTGGGACAGCCAAGGCTGGATTGTGATGATGCTCAGGTAAGTATTGAGGGGGCTGGGGGTTGATGCTGCACACAGAAAGTTTTTTACCTTCATACATAGAATACATGAATGTAAAAACCTTCAGAATTTACAACCACTTTAACTTTGTTGAAAATTGAGCAAAAATCAGACCTCATTAGTGAAGTGAAAATGGTGACAATTCCGCTCTGAATTCAGGAACAGTGCAGCATCATTGCCACACCATCACAGGAAGCTGCATTAGGTGGGCTTCACTGGTGGGATTGACAGGTAATTGTGAGACCGAGAGAAAGCTGTATTTGCAGGCGCACCTATCATTTATTTTTTATGAGAAGCTCCAATTCTTCTTGTTGTCACAAATTAAAAAACAGCAGGTAAAGGCAAAATAAACCCCAAGAATTTTACTTTTTTTTCTTTTCCATAAGCAATTTTTGTTATTTACTAGCAATGTTCCTTTTAAACGTTCTAGAAATCTGACTACTGCATGAGAGCCAATTCCCTAGCACCACCCATCCATCCTTGCATGCCATGGCCCTGTCCTCTTCTGAGAGTGTCTAAATGCAGTCTTTGCTGGCCCAGCTCCTCTGCCCCTCCCATATATAAATTGCAGCCAAGGGACACGTGAAGGGGAATACTGTAGATCAGGGGTGTCAAACTGGCGGCCCTCCAGTTGTTGCGAAACTACGAATCCCATCATGCCTCTACCTTTGGGAGTCATGCTTGTAATTGTTAATCAATCAATGCCTCGGGGGACTTGTAGTTTTGCAAAAGCTGGAGGACCGCCTGTTTGAAACCCATGCTGTAGAGTGTGTTGGGCCTGCTGTCATCACATCTAAGATGGCAGCAACCAGCAGCGGTCTCGGGGTTTTCAGATATCTACACTAAGGTGTTCTTTACAGGTAGATAACAAAGAGTCTGTTGGGCCTGCTGACCTCACATCTAAGATGGCAGCACCCAGCAGCAGTCTTGAGGTTTTCGGATGTCTACGCTAAGGTGGCCTTTACAGGTAGATAACGTAGAGTCTGCTGGGCCTGCTGACATCACATCTAAGATGGCAACACCCAGCAGCAGTCTCTGGGTTTTCGGATATCTACACAAAGGTGGTCTTTACAGGTAGATAAACTAGAGTCTGTTGGGCCTGCTGACATCACATCTAAGATGGCAACACCCAGCAGCAGTCTCAGGGTTTTCGGATATCTACACAAAGGTGGCCTTTACAGGTAGATAACGTAGAGTCTGCTGGGACTGCTGACATCACATCTAAGATGGCAGCACCCAGCAGCAGTCTCGGGGTTTTCGGATATCAACACTAAGGTGGTCTTTACAGGTAGATAACATAGAGTCTGCTGGGCATTCTGATATCACATCTAAGATGGCAACACCCAACAGCGGTCTCGGGGTTTTCGGATATCTACACAAAGTGGCCTTTACAGGTAGATAACGTAGAGTCTGCTGGGCCTGCTGACATCACATCTAAGATGGCAGCACCCAGCAGCTGTCTTGGGGTTTTCGGATATCTACACAAAGGTGGCCTTTACAGGTAGATAACGTGCATAAAATACATTACATGCACATATCATCTTATCGGAAGATTTACTGAAATGAATGATCTGGAGACAGGGCCTCTTTAATGGTTCATCACTATAATACAATGCAGATTTTGTGATATTTGGCTAATGTTCATCACATCTAAGATGGCAAAACCCAGCAGCAGTCTTGGGGTTTTTGGATATCTACACAAAGGTGGCCTTTACAGGTAGATAACGTAGAGTCTGTTGCACCTGCTGATATCGCATCTGAGATAGCGACACCCAGCAGCGGTCTGCACTAAGGTGGCCTTTACAGGTAGATACGTAGAGTCTGTTGGGTCTGTTGACATCAAATCTAAGATGGCAGCACTCAGCAGCGGTCTCAAGGTTTTCGGATATCTACACTTAGTTGGCCTTTACAGGTAGGCAACATAGAGTCTGTTGGACCTGCTGACATCACATCTAAGATGGCAGCACCCAGCAGCGGTGTTGGGGTTTTTGAATATCTACACTAAGGTGGCCTTTACAGGTAGATAACGTAGAGTCTGTTGGGTGTGCTGACATCAGATCTAAGATGGCAACACCCAGCAGCAGTCTCGGGGTTTTTGAATATCTACACTAAATTGGCCTTTACAGGTAGATAATGTGGAGTCTGTTGGGCGTGCTGAAATCACATCTAAGATGGCAACACCCAACAGCGGTCTCGGGGTTTTTGGATATCTACACTAAAGTGGCCTTTACAGGTAGACAACCTAGAGTCTGTTGGACCTGCTGACATCACATCTAAGATGGCAGCACCCAGCAGCGGTCTCTGGGTTTTCGGATATCTACACTAAAGTGGCCCTTACAGGTAGACAACCTAGAGTCTGTTGGACCTGCTGACATCACATCTAAGATGGCAGCACCCAGCAGCAGTGTCGGGGTTTTCGGATATCTACATAAAGGTGGCATTTACAGGTAGATAACGTGCATAAAATACATTACATGCACATATCATCTTATGGGAAGATTTGCTGAAAAAAATGATCTGGAGACAGGGCCTCTTTAATGGTTCATCACTATAATACAATGCAGATTTTGTGATATTTGGCTAATGTTTTAGGAATGCCTAACAAGTAATAAGCCATTAGCATGTCCTTGCAGATTTCTTTTACATCTTCTCCATGCATAATTTAGAATTGTATTTTGTGATACAGGCGCTTCTACTCCATCCAGCTTTATCGAGGTCTTCAGGAAGACGGAAATGATCTCGCTCGTCTTGTAGGTAGTCTATTTAGTATCAAATGAGGATGATGGCGGAAAAATAAAATCTAAAATCCTTATAGGACCATTATAAACACATCACGCCGCAGAATTAATAGTGAGGAATGCTTTTAAGTCTCTCCTAATCACTTTCATAATGGCGCCGGGCCGATATTAGATCCGAACATTGTGATGACATTAAAGGCGCGATGGGGCCGCCGTACCATTGGACGATCCGTCTCTTTGTTGCGTGTTATTTGAAGTACCTCTGTGACACCCTTAGGATTAATCTGTCATTGCGGACGCGGCACTGTGGGGACCGGGGGTAGACTGTAGAGGTGAATATATTAATTGTGTATAAATATCAGATGGCATTCAAGGTCAGCCGAAAAAACTGGCAGGTCTTGGGCTGTAAAAAATACACAAGATCATAAAATTACATCATAAAATCGAGTTCTTGGCCTCAATCCAGGATGGAATTTAAAGCAAATCAAATGAGGGTATTTGAAGAGCATTTCAAATAGGTCAACGTAATAGAACGCCGAGTGACACCCTGTTCGTTTATCACTTTAATGCGTTTGGTAGCAATTGTAATTAGAATTTTTTTTTTGTTGTACATTCGTTGTCAATACAGTGAGGCATTCTCAGCGCATTGCTGAAGGCAAACCTCCCCTATCCTCCGCAGGAACATGAAAGTTTACAGGGAGAGTGTAGAGTTTAATGATTTCAAACAAACAAGTGCTGAAGTGTTTTCTGGAAGTGATCCAATAGCCTCCCTGCGGAACAAGCTTCTACATTCACCCGCGTCTGAGGAAGAATGGGTAAGTTTAATGTTAAAAATAAAAAAAATAAAAATGAAAAGAGCATTTCCAAGTTATTTTAGTATAGTGGGATTTTCATTATATAACAGGATAGAAAACGTGAAGGGTGTCTGGGGTGGAACTTAAGGTGTACCTCTTCCCAGACTGCGGACATTAACATTTTTACATATTCCTAAAAAACGTTTGTCAGGGTGGCATCAGGAGAAGATGTGCAACTGCGCCAATATGTTGCGTGGACTTATGCATGTGCAGTCTTGGCACCAAGCAGCCTATTTAATGAACAGAGCCAAGCCAGGATGATGTTGGAGGGCCTTCAGCTGTTGTCCTGAGACTTGACCCTGAACATGTTCCTGAGATCTTTCTTTCCTGACCTGCCCTTAGACTTATCTTCTCTCTTCCTGCTATTGGCTTTGGCTAGTTCTTGACCATGGATTATCTCAGTCTGATTCCTGGCTTGCACTCCACTAGCTCCATAAAAGGGCTTGTCCCTGATGATTCCCAGTTTGACCTTGGCTAGTTCCTGATCATGGCTTGTCTCTACTGATGCTCACTTTGACCTTGGCTAGTTCCTGATCATGGCTTGTCTCTACTGATGCTCACTTTGACCTTGGCTAGTTCCTGATCATGGCTTGTCTCTACTGATGCTCACTTTGACCTTGGCTAGTTCCTGGTCATGGCTTGTCTCTACTGATGCTCACTTTGACCTTGGCTAGTTCCTGGTCATGGCTTATCTCTACTGATGCTCACTTTGACCACGGCTAGTTGCTGATCATGGCTTGTTTCTGCTGATTCACAGTTTGACCTTGGCTAGTCCCTGGTCATGGCTTGTCTCTGCTGATTCCCACTTTGACCTTGGCTAGTTCCTGGTCATGGCTTGTCTCTGCTGATTCCCACTTTAACCTTGACTAGTTCCTGGTCATGGCTTGCCTCTGCTGATTCGAACTTTGACCTTGACTAGTTCCTGGTCATGGCTTGTCTCTGCTGATTCCCACTTTAACCTTGACTAGTTCCTGGTCATGGCTTGCCTCTGCTGATTCGAACTTTGACCCTCTCTAGTTTCTGGCCTTGGCTTGTCTCTGCTGATTCCCACTTTGACATTGGCTAGTTATTGACCATGGCTTATTCCTGCTAATTCTTGGTTTGATCTTGGCTAGTTCCTGACTACAGGATCTTTCTGTTTATTCTGGGTTTGAAACTCACTAGTTTCTCACCATGGCTTGTCTCTGCTGAGTCCTGATTTGACCTTGACTAACTCATGACTATGGCTTACCTCTGCTGATCTTCTGGTGTGACCCTGGCTTGCCTCTTGACCACGACTCTGCCTGCTACCCTGCCTGCTGTCTGTATCCTTGGCCACAGACCACTGCCTGTCCAGACCCCATTTCTAGCCTGCTGTGTGTTCCTCTGTCCTGTCCAGATGTTAACACCTTCCTGCCCAGTGTCACTAGAACAGTGACAGTGCTTATTGTTAACACTGATCACTGTATTAGTGCCACTGGAGATGTCAGTTAGTCCGTTCTTTTTTATTGGATATGTTTTATAGCAAAAAGTGTAAAATATTGTTTTTCTTTTTTAAAATTTTAGTTTTTTTTTGTTTATAGCACAAAAAATAAAAAAAACACAGCAGTGATCAAATACCACCAAAATAAAGCTTTATTCGTGTGAAAAAAATTCCATAAATTTAATTTGAGGGCAGCGTTGCATGACCGCGTAATTGCCAGTTAAAGTAGAACAGTGCCGTATAGCAAAAAAAAATGGCATGGTCATGAAGGGGTGGGGGAGGGGGGTAAATCTTCTGGAGAGCAGGTGGATAATATCATTTAAGGTTCAACTCTAGCTACATTTTTTATTTAATTTTGGACAGAGTGGAGACAAGTTAGAACCTCTGTCAGGCTTTACGGTGATATTAAACTTTTTTTTTCTTTGTTTTTAAAGTGATGGTGTTATGGCTTACAACGTCTGCTGGTTTTTCCAGTGCTTTTGACTTCCTATGCTTTGTTTTCAACCTGTCCCCGATGACTGGTTAACACTTTTCATTGCAAAGGTGGAGTTGCCACCAAGTACTAAACGGGGGGGCGGACTGACAACTCATGGGGCCCCCGGACCATAGGGGATCATGGGGCCCCTGTGTCCTCACCCACACTCAAATCACTCCCAAAAAAGTCTATGAAAGGTACCAGGGGCATCTCATTGGGCCCCCTTACTGACCCCGGGCCCGAGTGTCAGAATGGTCAGTCCGCCCCTGGTACTAAGTCATGTTTTGTCAAGGGGATCAAATACTTATTTCCCTCATGAATATGCAGATCAGTCATCATTTGTTAGACGCATTTCTGCTGAATTTGTTGTTGCTATTCTGTCTCTCAGTGTTACAATACACCGAACATTCCATTTTTAGACGATCATTTCTTTGTGAGGGGCGAACATTCAACATCAGCAGGGGAGCAAATACTTATTTCCTTCACTGTATGGCAGCTTATTAGCTGGGATAACCAACTGTTTGTAAGGCGCAGAAATGCCGCCCATTTGGACCTCTCTGTGTAAACATCAGTTTTCAAAAGCTATATGTGTAGTAATAAACAAACTTTTCATTTTTATTGAATTGATTGTAGTGGTACCTAAAAAGTCCAATTCTTATAGAATATTGTATTGAATTTCATAAAAATGTTAAAATACAAAGGAGTGCCGAACCCAATGGTGGAAGAGTACAAGAAGCGTTAGTAATTCATTATATGATCACATACCATAGCCAACGCAATTTGGGGTCCCTCTCCTCCTCCCTCCCTTCACCTCCCCCTTCATCTGGGCTACAAAATAAATAGGAAAGGGAATTTACATCCATATACTGTACATAATATCATATAAAACACACATATATATATATATGAATACAAGAAAGGTGCTACTGATACCAGTGGTGGGGCGGTCTTCTTCCCATTGACACCAATGATGGGGCACTATTCCTCCCACTGACACCAATGATGGGGCACTATTCCTCCTACTAATACCAATGATGGGGCACTATTCCTCCCACTGACACCAATGATGGGGCACTATTCCCCCCACTGACACCAATGATGGGGCACTATTCCCCCCACTGACACCAATGATGGAGCACTATTCCTCACACTGATACCAATGATGGGGCACTATTCCTCCCACTGATACCAATGATGGGACACTATTCCTCCCTCTGATACCAATGATGGGGCACTATTCCTCCCACTGACACCAATGATGGGGCACTATTCCTCCTACTTATACCAATGATGGGGCACTATTCCTACCACTGACACCAAAGATGGGGCACTATTCTTCCCACTGACACCAATGATGGGGCACTATTCCTCCCACTGATACCAATGATGGGGCACTATTCCTCCCACTGACACCAATGATGGGGCACTATTCCTACCACTGACACCAATGATGGGGTACTATTCCTCCCACTGATACCAATGATGGGACACTATCCCTCCCACTTATACCAATGATGGGGCACTATTCCTCCCACTGACACCAATGATGGGGCACTATTCCTCCCATTGACACCAATGATGGGGCGCTATTCCTCCCACTGACACCAATGATGGGGCGCTATTCCTCCCACTGACACCAATGATGGGGCACTATTCCTCCCACTGATACCAATGATGGGGCGCTATTCCTCCCACTGACACCAATGATGGGGCGCTATTCCTCCCACTGATACCAATGAAGGGGCTCTATTCCTCCCACTGACACCAATGATGGGACACTATTCCTCCTACTGACACCAATGATGGGGCACTATTCCTCCCACTGATACCAATGATGGGGCACTATTCCTCCTACTAATACCAAAGACGGGAACTATTCCTCCTACTAATACCAATGATGGGGCACTATTCCTCCCACTGACACCAATGATGGGGCACTATTCCCCCCACTGACACCAATGATGGGGCACTATTCCCCCCACTGACACCAATGATGGAGCACTATTCCTCACACTGATACCAATGATGGGGCACTATTCCTCCCACTGATACCAATGATGGGACACTATTCCTCCCTCTGATACCAATGATGGGGCACTATTCCTCCCACTGACACCAATGATGGGGCACTATTCCTCCTACTTATACCAATGATGGGGCACTATTCCTACCACTGACACCAAAGATGGGGCACTATTCTTCCCACTGACACCAATGATGGGGCACTATTCCTCCCACTGATACCAATGATGGGGCACTATTCCTCCCACTGACACCAATGATGGGGCACTATTCCTACCACTGACACCAATGATGGGGTACTATTCCTCCCACTGATACCAATGATGGGACACTATCCCTCCCACTTATACCAATGATGGGGCACTATTCCTCCCACTGACACCAATGATGGGGCACTATTCCTCCCATTGACACCAATGATGGGGCGCTATTCCTCCCACTGACACCAATGATGGGGCGCTATTCCTCCCACTGACACCAATGATGGGGCACTATTCCTCCCACTGATACCAATGATGGGGCACTATTCCTCCCACTGACACCAATGATGGGGCGCTATTCCTCCCACTGATACCAATGAAGGGGCTCTATTCCTCCCACTGACACCAATGATGGGACACTATTCCTCCTACTGACACCAATGATGGGGCACTATTCCTCCCACTGATACCAATGATGGGGCACTATTCCTCCTACTAATACCAAAGACGGGAACTATTCCTCCTACTAATACCAATGATGGGGCACTATTCCTCCCACTGACACCAATGATGGGGCACTATTCCCCCCACTGACACCAATGATGGGGCACTATTCCCCCCACTGACACCAATGATGGAGCACTATTCCTCACACTGATACCAATGATGGGGCACTATTCCTCCCACTGATACCAATGATGGGACACTATTCCTCCCTCTGATACCAATGATGGGGCACTATTCCTCCCACTGACACCAATGATGGGGCACTATTCCTCCTACTTATACCAATGATGGGGCACTATTCCTACCACTGACACCAAAGATGGGGCACTATTCTTCCCACTGACACCAATGATGGGGCACTATTCCTCCCACTGATACCAATGATGGGGCACTATTCCTCCCACTTATACCAATGATGGGGCACTATTCCTACCACTGACACCAATGATGGGGTACTATTCCTCCCACTTATACCAATGATGGGGCACTATTCCTCCCACTGACACCAATGATGGGGCACTATTCCTCCCATTGACACCAATGATGGGGCGCTATTCCTCCCACTGACACCAATGATGGGGCGCTATTCCTCCCACTGACACCAATGATGGGGCACTTTTCCTCCCACTGATACCAATGATGGGGCACTATTCCTCCCACTGACACCAATGATGGGGCGCTATTCCTCCCATTGATACCAATGAAGGGGCTCTATTCCTCCCACTGACACCAATGATGGGACACTATTCCTCCTACTGACACCAATGATGGGGCACTATTCCTCCCACTGATACCAATGATGGGGCACTATTCCTCCCACTGATACCAATGATGGGGTACTGTTTCTCCCACTTATACCAATGATGGGACACTATTCCTCCCACTGACACCAATGATGGGGCACTATTCCTCCCACTGATACCAATGATGGGGCACTATTCCTCCCACTGACACCAGTGATGGGACACTATTCCTCCCACTTATACCAATGATGGGACACTATTCCTCCCACTGATACCAATGATGGGGCACTATTCCTCCCACTGACACCAATGATGGGACACTATTCCTCCCACTGACACCAATGATGGGACACTATTCCTCCCACTTATACCAAATGATGGGACATTTTCTACTCCTTACTGGGAACAGTCCAGCCACCCTAAGGTCTGAAAGACGGTAAACTAGTCCTTCATATAGAAGGATTTGAAATATAAAATATATTTTGACTCAAATGAATTATCTGATAAAACAAAGTAACGTGCATGAGATCAATATACCAACCAATAGAATCATTAGGATCCCTCAAAAGGCTGCTGTAATTAAACGACTTTGAAGGTATACATGTTATAGATCCGGAACAATCATGTTTACGCCTACAGATACATTTGTATCACATCTTAGTTGTGTCTGCAGAAAAAATAATTATGCTGAAAGATCACGGAATCCGTGTTGTGTCATTGTGTACAGAGAAGTGATTATACCTGAAGATAAAGGAATACCTTGGAATAGTTAGCAAGGTTTGAATGGATGGAATGAAACAAGTTACCAGAAAAATCTGTTTGAGTTGATAATAGATATATACAATTGTCAAAAAATATCATGGAAAAGGAGACAATATTTCAAGGTATTATTCTGCCCTCTATTATAGTCACTTTTCTATATACAAGGACATTTTATATTTCAGACATGGTGTTTTTTTTGTATTTAAATACCGATATTATTTTTTTTCCTATATAATAAAAACTACTTTTGTTCATTTATGTGTGTTTCTCCATATATATATATATATATATATATATTTCATTCATAGCACTGACAACAGGGGAAAACATTGCAATGCATTGGCCGTTCTGTTATCATAATATAGATCAAAAGGCCTATTTATGGACTCTTCCACAACTATTTTTTTTGTACCCATCAAGGGGGGGCTTTGCTTCTTGATTGTGTCCTGTTTTTTATTTTTTAAATTGAAATAACGCTATTTTTTATTTATTTTTAATTTTTTTAAATCTAAAAATATTTTGTTTTATATATAATGTATTTGTGTGTTTTGCAATATAAATATATAATCACTTTTCTATGTACAGTGCCATTTTGTATTTTAAAAAATACATGTACATTTTATATTTTTGTATAGTGCTTTTTGCATTTAAATACCACTATTATATTTTTTCTGTTATAATAAAAAATAGTCTTTTGTTCATTTATGTGTGTTTCTCCATATATATATATATATATATATATATATATATATATATATATATATATATATATATATATATATTTTGTTTATAGCACTGATAACAGGGGAAAACATTGGCATCTGTAATGCGTTGGCTGTTCTGTTATCATAATATAGATCAAAAGGCCTATTTATGGACTCTTCCACAACTATTTTTTTTGTACCCATCAAGGGGGGCTTTGCTTCTTGATTGTGTCCTGTTTTTTATTTTTTAAATTGAAATAACGCTATTTTTTATTTATTTTTAATTTTTTTAAATCTAAAAATATTTTGTTTTATATATAATGTATTAGTGTGTTTTGCAATATAAATATATAATCACTTTTATATATATATATATATATTTTTTTTTTTTTTGTATAGTGCTTTTTGCATTTAAATACCACTATTATTTTTTTTTGATATAATAAAAATTAGTCTTTTGTTCATTTATGTGTGTTTCTCTCTCTCTCTCTATTTTTTTATATTTCATTTATAGCACTTATAAAATGGGAAAACATTGGCATCTGTAATATGTTGGCCATTCTATTATCATAATATAGATCAAAAGGCCTATTTATAGACTCTATACAACTATTTTATTTTTTTGGAGTCACATTTTTTTGTACCCATCAAGGGGAGCTTTGCTTCTTGATTGTGTCCACGCTGGCCACTATTATAATCCCTTTTCTATACACAATGACATTTTATGTTTTATAAAAAAAATACCTTTTATATTCTACAATGCTTTAAAATGAAATAACTCTATTTTTTTTTAATCTAAAAATATTTTGTTTATAATGTATTTTGGAATAAAAATATATAATCACTTTTTGTATTTTATAAAAATATTTTTGTATAGTGCTTTTTGCATTTAAATACCACTATTATTTTTTTTTCCTATATAATAAAAAATCTTTTGGTAATTTATGTGTGCTTTTCTATATATTTTTTTTTATATTTTGTTTATAGCATGAAAGGGGAAAACATTGGCATCTGTAATAAGTTGGCTGTTCTGTTATCATAATATAGATCAATAGGCCTATTTAAATTTTTTTTTTTTTGTACCCATCAAGGGGAGCTTTGCTTCTTGATTGTGTCCACGCTGGCCACTATTATAATCCTCTATAATAATCACTTTTCTATACATAATATAGATCAAAAGGCCTATTTATGGACTCTTCCACAACAATTTTTTTTTTGGAGTCACATTGTTTTGTACCCATCAATGGGAGCTTTGCTTCTTGATTGTGTCCACGCTGGCCACTATTATAACCCTTTTTCTATACACAATGACACTTTATGTTTTATAAAAAAAATACCTTTTATATTCTACAATGTTTTAAATTGAAATAACGCTATTTTTTTTTAAAATCTAAAAATATTTTGTTTTGCATATAATGTATTTGTGTATTTTGCAATATAAATATAGAATCACTTTTCTATACACAATGCCATTTTATATTTTATGAAATTTTTATTTTTATTTTTGTATAGTTCTTTTTTTCATTTAAATATTATTAATATCTTTTTTTAAATTTGTTTTGCTACTCAGATTGGTAGGGAGGGGGCTGTACCAAACATTTAGACTTTTATGCATTGCGCAGTGCTGTTAGTCTAACACTGGGAAGTTGCTAACAGGAGGAGAGAGCAGAGGAAGCGGAACAATGATGATGAAGATGGCCTTGTCAGCCTGTTGCTGCTCCTTCATTGGCCAGCTTGCAGGTTGGGGATGTGTGCCGCTGACAACTACTATATAGTTTAAAAATGAAGTCCGAGACCTGCCTGGCGGTACTTCCTGGATCGCAAGCCCGGCCAAACAGAATTTAAATCCTTTGATCGGTAAAACAGTCACGATCTATGGATTTAAATCCCTGGTTGTTTTCCTGGAGTATGCCTTTAAGTCACCTGGAGTTCTGCAGAAGTCCCATTAACAGGAACCTGGGCGCTCGGCGCTCGGCTCCCCTCTCTTGCATTATTCGGTGTAACAGAATCAATGTGACAAGATCACGGTCATCACTTTCAATTTTCACATGCTGTGACAGCAATACCGTGCCTGCCAGGCAGAGCAGCCGGGGAGTTTCTGCAACTCGGTGAAAGTAATTTAAAACAAAGATTGCAGAACTCTGCTAAACATCGCTTCCATCTAACCGTATAACCTCGCTGAGGCTCAATGTCAGAGAACAATAACCCCTCATGGAAAAAAAAACAACAAAAAAACCCAAAAATGTTTATTATACTATATTATACTATATATTATGTTCTTTATACATGTGGACATACTAAAAAAAAACTGCTTGCACCAGGTCTCTGGTTCTGTACCAGTTACATACATGTGGACATATTAAAAAAAAAAACTGCTTGTGCCAGGTCTCTGGTTCTGTACCAGTTACATACATGTGGACATACTAAAAAAAAAAAAAAAACTGCTTGTGCCAGGTCTCTGGTTCTGTACCAGTTACATACATGTGGACATACTAAAAAAAAACTGCTTGTGCCAGGTCTCTGGTTCTGTACCAGTTACATACATGTGGACATACTAAAAAAAAAAAAACTGCTTGTGCCAGGTCTCTGGTTCTGTACCAGTTACATACATGTGGACATACTAAAAAAAAAAAACTGCTTGTGCCAGGTCTCTGGTTCTTTAACAGTTATATACATGTGGACATACTAAAAAAAAAACTGCTTGCACCAGGTCTCTGGTTCTGTACCAGTTACATACATGTGGACATATTAAAAAAAAAAAACTGCTTGTGCCAGGTCTCTGGTTCTTTAACAGTTATATACATGTGGACATACTAAAAAAAAAAAAAAAAAAAAAAACTGCTTGTGCCAGGTCTCTGGTTCTTTAACAGTTACATACATGTGGACGTACTAAAAAAAAATCTGCTTGTGCCAGGTCTCTGGTTCTGTACCAGTTACATACATGTGGACATACTAAAAAAAAACTGCTTGTGCCAGGTCTCTGGTTCTGTACCAGTTACATACATGTGGACATACTAAAAAAAAAAAACTGCTTGTGCCAGGTCTCTGGTTCTGTACCAGTTACATACATGTGGACATACTAAAAAAAAAAAAACTGCTTGTGCCAGGTCTCTGGTTCTTTAACAGTTACATACATGTGGACATACTAAAAAAAAAAACTGCTTGTGCCAGGTCTCTGGTTCTGTACCAGTTACATACATGTGGACATACTAAAAAAAAAAACTGCTTGTGCCAGGTCTCTGGTTCTTTAACAGTTATATACATGTGGACATACTAAAAAAAAAAAAAAAAAAAAACTGCTTGTGCCAGGTCTCTGGTTCTGTACCAGTTACATACATGTGGACATACTAAAAAAAAAAAAAAAAAAACTGCTTGTGCCAGGTCTCTGGTTCTGTACCAGTTACATACATGAAAAGAAAAAAAAAAAAAGCGCCAGGTCTCTGGTTCTGTACCAGTTACATACATGTGGACATACTAAAAAAAAAAAACTGCTTGTGCCAGGTCTCTGGTTCTTTAACAATTATATACATGTGGACATACTAAAAAGAACAAAAAGAAACTGCTTGTGCCAGGTCTCTGGTTCTTTAACATGTTCTACACATGTGGACATACTAAAAAAAAAAGAAAAAAAAAACTGCTTGCTTCCCTGTCCAATCACAGGCTAGGGGCGGGATGGTGACTAAGCTTTACTGCTCTAACTCCAGTAGGGTAAAGACAGGGTCACACGAATAAAAAAGTATGATTTTTTCTGAATTTTTTCAGATTTTTTTCATTCACAATATCATCATTGGTTAAAACATCCTGCTTATCAATAAAGAGAAAACAGTTCGATCAGCAGTTCCCCAAAATGTTTTGTGCGATTTTCTTATCGTGCGTACTGGGCATACCCATCTATGGGTAATATACAAAAAAATGTAAAATGTATTTTCATAAAATATTCAATGCCATTGTGTATAGAAAAGTAATTACATATTTTACACAAATACATTATATACAAAACAAAATATTTTTAGATTAAAAAAAAAAAAAAAATAGCAATATTTCAATTAAAAAAATTGTAGAATATAAAAGGTATTTTTTTATAAAACATAATGTGTCATTGCGTATAGAAAAGTGATTATAATAGAGGATTATAATAGTGGCCAGCGAAGACGCAATCAAGAAGCAAAGCTCCCCTTGATGTGCACAAAAAAAGTGACTCCAAAAAAAAAAAATTTAAAATAGGCCTATTGATCTCTATTATGATAACAGAACGGCCAACGCATTACAGATGCCAATGTTTTCCCCTTTCATCAGTGCTATAAATGAAATATAAAAAAAAATATAGAAAGAAAAACACACATAAATGAACAAAAGACTTATTTTTATTTTATAGGAATAAAAAATAATAGAGGTATTTAAATGCAAAAAGCACTATACAAAATTTTAAAATGTACATGTATTTTTATAAAATACGAAATGGCACTGTGCATAGAAAAGTGATTATATATTTATACTGAAAAACACACAAATACATTATATATAAAACCAAAATATTTTAATAAATAAAAAATAGCATTATTTCAATTTTAAAAAATTGTGGAATATAGTGGCCAGCATGGACACAATCAATAAGCAAAGCTCCCCTTGATGGGTACAAAAAATGTGACTCCAAAAAAAAAACAAAATTAAATAGGCCTATATTATGATAACAGAACGGCCAATGCATTACAGATGCCAATGTTTTCTCTTTTCATCAGTGCTATAAATGAAATATAAAAAAAAGAGATAGCGAGAGAAAGAGAGAGAGGGAGGAGAGAGGGGGGGGAGAGAGGGGGAGCAAGAGAGAGGGGGAGGGGGGAGAGAGGGGGAGGGGGGGAAGAGAGAGCAAGAGAGAGAGGGGGAGGGAGGGGGAGAGAGAGGGAGAGAGAATAAGAGAGGGGGGGGGAGAGAACAAGAGAGAGAGGGGGGAAGAGGGGGAGAGAGAGAGGGAGGGAGAACGCGAGAGAGAGGAAGGGAGAGAAAGACAGAGGGATAGAGAGAGAGGAGAGAGGGGGGGGGGAGAGAAAGGGAGAGAGAACAAGAGAGAGAGGGAGGGAGGGAGAGAGAGACAGGGGGAGAGAGAACAAGAGAGAGAAGGAGAGGGGGGAGAGAAAGAGAGGGAGGGGAGGAGAGGGAGGGGAGAACAAGAGAGAGAGGGAAGGAGAGAGAGAGAGAAAGGAGAGAGAACAAGAGAGAGAGGGAGAGGGGGGGAGAATGAGAGAGAGAGAGAGGGGGGAGAGAGGGAGGGGGAACAAGAGAGAGAGGTGGGAAAGGGGGGGTGGAGAGAGAGCGGGGGGAGAGGGGGAGGAGAGAGAGAGGGGGGGAGCGAGAGAGAGGGGAGAACAAGAGAGATAGAGAGAAGGCAAGAGGGGGGGGAGGGAGAACAGAGAGAGGGAGAGAGACAGGAGAGAGAGGGGAGAGAGAGGGGGGGGCAAGAGAGAGATGAGAGGAGAGATGAGGGGGAGAGAGAGGGGGGGTGGGAGAGGGAGGGAGAGAGAACAAGAGAGAGAAGGAGGGATGGGGAACAAGAGAGGGGGGGAAAGGGGGAGGGGGGAGAAAGGGGGGAGGGAGAGAGAACAAGAGAGAGAGGGAAAGAGAGGGGGGAGGAAGAACAGAGAGAGCGGAAGGGAGAGAAAGAAGAGGAGAGAGGGAGAGGGAGAGAGAGCGAGAGAGAGAGACACAAAAGACTCATTTTTATTATATAGTAAAACAAATTATAGGGGCATTTAAATGCAAAACAAACACCATGTCTGAAATATAAAATGTTCTTGTATATAGTAAAGTGACCTATAATAGAGGGCAGAATAATACCTTGAAATATCGGCTCCTTTTCCATGATATTTCTTGATCCGAATCCCAAGTCCCTTTTCAAAGGAGAGGCGGGTGTAGACGTACATCTAAACCTAGCCTGACGCAGTAAAGCTGACCTAAGCAGGGGCGGACTGACCATTCGAACACACGTTGGCACTGCCCGGGGGCCCGGGGTCAGTAGGGGGCCCCATGAAATGCCCCTGGTACCTTTTTATAGGCTTTTTGGGTGTGCTTTGAGTGTGGGCAAAGACACAGGGGCCCCATGATCCCCTATTGCCAGGGGGCCCCATGAGTTGTCAGTCCACCCCTGGACCTATGTGATTATGTCCGATCAGTTTGTTCACATTTATTATTTTACAAGGCAGAAGCATTTCTCTCGCTCCAATTATAATTGACGAAAATGGAAACCACTCCGATCGAACGAATAGATAGAAATCCGCAACTAAAAGCCTAATCGTTCTCTTTTACAGTGCAGTGGGCTTATTTACAGAATTTTACACTCAGAATCTCAATATTTACAAAGAAATTTATTTTATGTTATATAAGCTATAGCTGTTACCTATCCTGGGAGCCTTCCCGAATAATTCCAGCCAGGAGACGTGCCAGATATTCAGACAATCTGCTCATATGCAACAGAACACATGGGCCAATTTTTTTTTCCTTTACATTTCATGGCAGACATACAGCTCAGCTTGTTTTCACTGCATGATAAATACATTATATTGCCAAAAGTATATATATATTCTTCCTTTTTTGCATTGTATAGACACAGACCGCAGGGCATGCTTATATAATCAGCATTAAGAAATGCACTATATTGCCAAAAGTATTGGCCCCGCCCTCCAAATCATGTGATTTAGGTGTTCCAATCCCCTCCATGGACAAAGGTGTATACAATCAAGCCCCTAGACATGCAGACTGCTTCTACAAACATTGGTGAAAGAATGGGTCGCTCTCAGGAGCTCAGTGACTCCAAGCGTGGTCCCGTGATAGGTGGTCACCTGGGCAATAAGTCCATCCGTGACATTTCCTGGCTACTAAATATTCCACGCTCAACTGTTAGTGGGATTATAACAAAGTGGAAGCAACTGGGAACAACAGCCACTCAGCCACCAAGTGGTAGGCCACGTCACATGACAGAGCGGGGTCAGCGCATGCTGAAGCGCACAGTGCGCAGAAGTCGCCAACTGTCTGCAGAGTCAATAGCTAAAGACCTCCAAACTTGGTGTGGCCTTCAGATGAGCCCAACAACAGTGCGTAGAGAGCTTCATGGAATGGGTTTCCATTGCCGAGCAGCTGCATCCAAGCCTTCCATCACCAAGTGCAATGCAAAGCATCCGGCCATTTATATACCACGGCTGGACGGGAAGTGGTTAATAAAGGACTTTTATTATGGTGTCTTTACGTTTATGTACTATGTTCAACTTTCTCAGGTGATTAAGTAACAATGGGTACTATGTGCCCTGTACTCATTTATGTAGGGGAAGGGGCCCAGATTTCTAGGGCTCCCTTGTTCTAAAGCACAAGGCCCATGGGCCAAATTTGTGGCCCTAACACCTCTCCTGCAGCTGTGGCACCCCCCTCCTTTCCGCCCCCACCTTGTCTCAACATTCGGCAGCAGAAACGAGGACAGAACTCCTACAGACCCTCCACCTCTCTGTGCAGTCACACCACCGCTTCGTCCTCCTCTGGTCTCAGCATTCAGCAGACTCTGGCATCTGATCCCAGCCCTCCTCTGGCCCTCCTCCAGACCCTGCACTTTCTGCTTCCCAGCTCCACCCCCAGCTTCTTCCCAGCAGCAGCACAAGTAAAGGGGGGTGCAATATGATGTAAGGGAGAGTGGGGGACTCTTGACTTGTGATAGTGGGGGGCTGTTACAGGGGCAGACTGAAAACTCATGGGGCCCCCGGGCAATAGGGGATCATGGGGCCCCTGTGTCCTTGCCCAAACGCAAAAAAGCCTATGAAAAAGGTACCAGGGCATCTCATGGGGCCCCCTACTGACCCCGGGCCCTCAGGCAGCCCCCGAATTTCCAAACAGTCAGTCCGCCCCTGGGCTCTTAACACCTGACATAAGCGAGAGGCGTGCTCTGGACATCTAGTCTTACATATACAATCGGTTCTTTGAAGGCAACCATAATGCTGATGCCACCCGCAATTAAATTGAATTTGACACCTCTGTTCTAAAGGATCTGGAATGGAATTTGTGTGATTCCATTCCATATTTTTTTTGTTGTTGTTTTGTTGCATGGGGTCCTCTTCAAAAACTCAAATCAAGCATAAGGGTCTTAAATTGATTTTGAGGGAACTCCATATTTTCTTTTTTGTGTCGGTTCCCCCTCCAAATCCTTACCAGACCCTTATCTTTGATTCAATTATTTCCATAGCCTCCATAGCCAATAAAAAGCTGCATGCTTCTTTTGAATATTTTGGATGTCCTAGACCAGTGTTTCTCAACCTTTTTTCAGCCAAGGCACCCTTTAAAATTATAGACAGTCCTGAGCAGGGGCGGACTGACAACTCATGGGGCCCCCGGGCAATAGGGGATTATGGGTCCCCTGTGTCCTTGCCAACACTCAAAGCACACCCAAAAAAGCCTATAAAAAGGTACCAGGGGCTTTTTATGGGGCCCCCTACTGACCCGAGTGCTCAAATGGTCAGTCCACCCCTGTTCCCGAGGCATCCTTTAAAATTAAGGACAGTCTTGAGGCATCCCATTCTAAAATGTGAAAAACTATTCTAATAGTTTTATATAACGCAGCAACATCCACACATGTAGGACACCCAACATTAGAGGTGATTTATTCTTCCAAAGCAAATACACTTTTGCACACTGGTACTGACTAGTATTCCATTGTTTCTCCTCTCCCTCAGTTTTTCTCCATCACTGAGTTAATGTGACCGCAACACTGATGGAGAGGGGCGGGGGAGGGTCAAACTAGAATGCTGTGCAGGCAGCTGACATCCTCCTTATCAACTGATGATGTCATTGGTTGTCAGGATGCCGGCGGCTTGAAGGTCGTAATGGTGCACAATGAAAACTTGCGACTTTGTGTAACTAAAAGGCAGGCTTGTTCCACCCGCTGGCTCGAATACAAGTTTTAGGCAATATTTAGACATTTTGCCAAGGCACCCCTGAGGAAACCTCAAGGCACCCCAAAGTGCCTGGGCACCCTGGTTGAGAGAGGCTGTCCTAGATAAGGACCTGAAAAGGATTTTGAGGAAGGGAGGTGACGCAGGTTAAAGGCATCCCTCCAGTATGATGTTAAGGAAATTGTGTATTTTTAATGTTGCCTATTCGAAAATGGCCCAAAATAAGTTTACAAATTTGGCTCCTATAGAGATCAAATGGGTCTGGCTCTATGTTCCGGGTTCTCTGATTTCCTGCTGAGTCCAGTGTATTTCCAGGGAATCAAATTTTTCAGTTTTTCAGTTTACTCAACCCTTTCTTAAAGCGGAGCTCCACCCAAAAGAGGAAGTTCCGCTTTAAGGACTGCTGCCCCGCTCCCCATTAAGGATTGGCACCTTTGGGGGCGGGGGGGAGCGGGTATCTGAATGTGACAGGTACTTGCTCCCACTTCCGGTCCGATCACCTAGGAGATTGGAAACGGAAGGTGTCCTCCCTCCCTGTAGTCTTTTGGAACACCTGACAGGTCCCAGAAGACTACAAGACCATTCATGAAGTGCATGGCTACTCGCACATGCTCAGTGGGAACCCGGCTGTAAAGCCGCAAGCTGTCACAGCCATGTGCCCACACTGAAGATGCTGGCCTCCTGGAATACAGGACGGCCGGTGAGATGGGAAGTGTGGAAACACCACGGGACCGAGGGACAGGTAAGTGGCTGTTTTCTAAAAGTCAGCAGCTACAGTTTTTGTAGCTGCTGACTTTTATTTTTTGACCGGTGACTGGAACTCCGCTTTGAGCTCTCTAGGCAGCAAAAAGGTGACCTAAACACCCATCCCAACCAGGGGCGGCCTGACCATTTGGAAACTTGGGCACTGCCCGAGGGCCCGGGGTCAGTAGGAGCCCCATGAGATGCCCCTGGTACCTTTTTCATAGGCTTTTTTGAGTTTGGGGAAGGACACAGGGGCCCCATGATCCCCTATTGCCCGGGGGCCCCATGAGTTGTCAGTCCGCCCCTGCTAGGAGAATAAGCAACTTTGGGACTCCAAGAAAAAAGAGAGGTCCCAGAGCAGCAGCACTGGAGCAGATGCTCAAAGGGATAGGATCAGCGGACAGTCACTAGGATCCTACACTCAGGCCTGTACTCACAATGTCCCTTGGATGCTTCTGTTCATCATCAGCCAGAATCCCAACCCATCAGTCTATTGGCCAAAGACTCTCACTGCCAGCCTACGTTCACCTTGGACGCTCAGTATAGGCAGATTACCCGTAATTATACTACACAATTACTACTAATACTACTAATACTCCTAATTATACTACACAAACTGAGAAATGATCTTCCATGGGTTTCGGCAGGAGGCCTAAGTGAACTAAAGGCTGCTTTTATATATTTGATGGATGATGTTTGTGACGGACACAATACTGCATACCTGATGTTTCCTCCGATTTCCTCAGTGAAAACAGATCTGTCAATTCCCAAAAAAATTGAAACACGTCTTTAGCGTGATCCTTGAAACACAATGGAAAAGTCAGACTTCACAGCTAGCGTGACCAGGAGGCTTTTTTTTTTCTGACTCCCGAAAGATGATTATGACTGTCTGCTGAATAAATTCTTTGTATTTAGCTGTGGTAAGACAGCATTCAAGTCATGTTCAAGGTCAATCCACTTATGTTCCGTAATTAGAGAAGACATATTGAAATGAAGCGGATCTCAGCTACATCACACTCGAAATCTCATTTATCAGCAGACCGGTTATGACAAACATTTTCACCAATTAATGAATGACTTTTTCCTCCGACATGTTTATGCACTTTACAGTTTAAAGTGACAACGTCTTGGCTTCTTGAGGAGTTTAACGAACCGACTGAACTTGTTTGGCCAAGACTGGATTTCCCAGTGGAGGTCGGGAACCCGCCAAGCAACAAATCTGTAAGATTAGGCAGACAGGTAGGATGTGCACATAGAAGAATGCATGTGTAAAATAGGAAATATATAGGTAGGAATCATTTCCTCATAGCCAGGTAATGGCCAAATGTTGGAGGAGAAATCTAAGTATATCTCAAGGCAATTTTTTTTTTGGATAGAATGGGGGGAGTATTAGATGTTGTGTAATTTGTATTGCTATATTTGCCTCCATTGGGGAGATATTTACTGGTGACCATTGTCACCAGGAAAGAAAATGTGGGAAAAGCCAATATTTTAGAGTTGTCCCCAGAACAGGAAGTGAAGGGAGATCTTCCAATGGGGACATCTGCTTAGTGGACAACTAAGATGAGAATTTGCCTTGCTTTAAAGAGATTTTCTCTTATATCCTGTTGTGTCAGTGGGACAGAAAGTGAAGGGAAAATTCTCCAATGGTACACAGATGGCAAACAAACGGGGATTTATCAAAGGTGCAGCCTGGATTTGGCCCCGGGTTTGGACCAGGCCACTGAGTTGCGGGTGGGGAATTTCCAATCCCACAGCTACACATACACAAAAGGACAGGGAGACTTGAGATATCATTTGGCCAAATAGGCAGGAGCGGACTGACAACTCATGGGGCCCCCGGGCAATAGGGGATCATGGGGCCCCTGTGTCCTTGCCCAAACTCAAAAAAGCCTATGAAAAAGTTACCAGGGGCATCTCATGGGGCCCCCTACTGACCCCAGGCCCTCGGGCAGTGCCCGAGTTTCCAAATGGTCAGTCCGCCCCTGCATATAGGTTAATTACATCATGTGCAATAGCCTGCAGCTACATATACAGTGGGGATCGAAAGTTTGGCACCCCAGCTAAAAATTTGTATTAATGTGCATAAAGAAGCCAAGGAAAGATGGAAAAAGGTATCTATTTTCTCGGCGTAATATGATCTATATATTGTATCATAAAATTGGGTATTATATTGTGTTTGTGTTCAAGTCGTTTAAGGTTTTTTTTTTATTGTTTTCGAAAAAACTGCTGCGCAAATACTATGTGCCATAAAAAAATACAACACTCTCCATTTTATTATCTAGGGCTTCTGCTTAAAAATGCTTAAAAAGTAATTTTCTAACAAAAGACTGTCCACATAAAACTACAAGAGGGAGTGGAGGCAACTGCACAAGGAAAGAGAGCAGGAGTCCTTTCATGTTGGATTACTGCACAGATATAGAAGAAATACACACAAAAAAAAGATTCAGGTAATAATATACAAACTCAGGGCCGTGGATAAGGGGGTACCACCAGTCCTCTTGTATAGGGCCCAGGCCAGTAGGGGGGGCCAGGTAGCTGGGTGAATTGGATGTGGGCAGGGAGGGTGATCGACACGGCAGGGAGGCAATTATTGGAACTGATCCCCTGTATGGCTCTCTACAGCAGCTGAAAACTGGCCTCTTCTCCTCTCCCTCCTGCTGGCTTTCAGCTGCTGTGGAGAGAGCCATACAGGGGATCGGTTCCAGTAACTGCCCCCTCGCTGCACCCATCACCCTCCCTGTGCACCATACATTTCCCCCTGCTGCCCAGGCCCCCATGTGTGCCCCCACAGTGCTGCAGCCTTCCCTCTCCTCCTTTCCATGGGTAGCTGCAAGCACACAATATGATCTTTCAGGATGGAGAGTGGGGGAAGGATCCAGTAAATATGTCACATTTATCAGCCCCTTTCCTTCCTGAATGAACACAATGAGTGATCAATACCAATCACTCACTATGTACATTCATAACTGAAGAACAGCAAACTGTGTGTTTATTTTTTTTGGGGGGGGGGGGGCTGTCAGGTTAGCTGCATGGGCTCCCCGGGTTTCTAACAGCAGCCCTGTACAAGCTTCTTGTATTTAGACAGTATTTGCTTTAGTTTTAGGAGATTCTGGTTGGAAATTTATTTTATTGCCTCCACTTATTATGATATGATACACAGCTTTCCTTCTCCAAAAAAAAAAAAAAAAAAACCTTTTTGAAGAATGTCGTCGATATTTTGCTTCTATAGCAAAGCACACATGAAATGCTAATGCCTGCTATTAAGTTGTCATATTTTCTTGTTAGCTAATCATAGAAATCAGACTTTTTCATGAAGACACACTTTGCATCGGGGTCAAGGTGGTAGAACACAAATCCACAACTCTTTTTTTCACAACAGTTTGCAGCTGGAGGTCAGACGGGCTAACAGACAGAAATGTCAAGCTGTCGGGATTTTGCCAATTAAGATGATCTGAGTGTTTGAGCAATTTCTCCAAAAAACACTCAACTTGATTTGTGGTCGACAGAAAAAAGCAGCTGATGGGTTAAACATGCCGCTTTGTCAAAGGAATTTTTTTTTTTTCGGTGGCATATAAGGTTGGGAGGTTTAAAGCTGAACTCCACGCTAGCAGGTAAATACACAACTGAATTATTGTTTTACTTGCTGGAAGATGTGTGGTTCTGATCCATCTGTTTCCCTGCACACACAAGTCTTGGACCGATCCCTAGACCACATAACAGATGAGCAAAGTAGCCTAGTGTAGGACCAACCCCAGCTTGGGACTGGATGACGAAGGAACAGTTGCACATTGAAGATGTCACCCCTGTGCACTCACCTCCTGTAAGCATGGCCAGTGTTAGACTGACAAGCACTAAGAAAAGCAAAAGTTCTTTGCTTTGCAATAATGCACCGTGTCACAAAGCTCAAATCATCTCAAACTGGTTTCCAGACCATGACAATGAGGTCACTGGACTCCAATGGCCTCTACGGTCACCAGATCTCCATCCAATAGAGCATCTTTGGGATGTGGTGGAACGGGAGATTCGCATCATGGATGTGCAGCCGACAAATCTGCAGCAACTGCGTGATGCTATCATGTCCATCCAATAGAGCGCCCTTGGGATGTGGTGGAACTGGAGATGTGCATCATGGATGGATGTGTGGTTCTGATCCATCTGTTTCTCTGCACATCCAAGTCTTGAACCGATCCCTAGACCACACTCCAGCTGAGCAAAGTAGCCTGGTGTAGGACCAGCCCAGGCTTGGGACTGGATGATGAAGGAACAGTTGCACATTGAAGATGTCACCCCTGTGCACTCACCTCCTGTAAGTATGGCCAGTGTTAGACTGACAAGCACTAAGAAAAGCAAAAGTGCTTTGCAATAATGCAACTTGTCACAAAGCTCAAATCATCTCAAACTGGTTTCTTGAACATGACAACAAGGTCACTGGACTCCAATGGCCTCTACGGTCACCAGATCTTCATCCAATAGAGCATCTTTGGGATGTGGTGGAACTGGAGATGTGCATCATGGATGGATGTGTGGTTCTGATCCATCTGTTTCCCTGCACATCCAAGTCTTGGACTGATCCCTAGACCACATAACAGATGAGCAAAGTAGCCTGGTGTAGGACCAGCCCCAGCTTGTGACTGGATGATGAAGGAACAGTTGCACATTGAAGATGTCACCTCTGTGCACTCACCTCCTGTAAGCATGGCCAGTGTTAGACTGACAAGCACTAAGAAAAGCAAAAGTGCTTTGCAACAATGCACCATGTCACAAAGCTCAAATAATCTCAAACTGGTTTCTAGAACATGACAATGAGGTCCCTGTACTCCAATGGCCTCCACAGTCACCAGATCTCCATCCAATAGAGGACCTTTTGGATGTCCTCTATCTAGAAATGAAAATCACATATATATACAGTTGAAAGAAAAAGTATGTGAACCCCTTGGGATTACGTGGAGTTTTGCATGAATTGGGCATAAAATGTGCTCTGAACGTCATCTAAGTCACAACAATAGAAGAACACAGTCTGCTCAACATAATGCTACACAAACATTAGATGTTGCCATGGTTTAATTGCACATAACATGTAAACATTCACAGTGCAGGGAGGAAAAAGTATGTGAACCTTTGGACTTAATAACTGGTTGACCCTCCTTTGGCAGCAATAACCTCAACCAAACGTCTCCTGTAGTTGCAGATCAGACCTGCACAACGATCTGGAGTCATTTTGGACCACTCCTCTTCACAAAACTGTTTCAGTGTAGTAATATTCTTGGGATGTCTGGTGTGAATCGCTCTCTTAAGGCCATGCCACAGCATTTCAATCGGGTTGAGGTCAGGACTCTGACTGGGCCACTCCAGAAGGCGTATTCTGTGCTGTTGCAGCCATTGTTTTGTTGAATTACTTGTATGCTTTGGATCATTGTCCTGTTGCATCACCCATCCTCTGCGGAGCTTCAGTTGGCGGACAGATGGTCGTACGTTTTCCTGCAAAATGTCTTGATAAACTCTGGAATTCATTTTCCCATCAATGACAACAATCCGTCCAGGCCCTGAGGCAGCAAAGCAGCCCCAAACCATGATGCTCCCTCCGCCATGTTTTACAGTGGGGATGAGGTTTTGATGTTGGTGTGCTGTGCCTTTTTTTCTCCACACATAGTGTTGTGTGTTCTTCCCAAACAACTCAATCTTGGTTTCATCTGTCCACAGTATATTTTGCCAGTAGTGCTGTGGAACATCCAGGTGCTCTTTTGCAAACTTCAAACGTGCTGCAATATTCTTTTTGGACAGCAATGGCTTCCTCCGTGGTGTCCTCCCATGTACTCCATTCTTGTTTAATGTTTTCCTTATTGTAGATGTGTCAACAAAAATGTTAGCATGTGCCAGAGATTTCTGTAGGTCTTTAGCTGATACTCTGGGATTCTTCTTTACCTCATGCAGCATTCTGCACTGTGCTCTTGCAGTCATTTTTACAGGACAACCACGCCTAGGGAGAGTAGCAACAGTGCTAAACTTTCTCCATTTGTAGACAGTCTGTCTTACCATGGACACATGAACATCAAGGCTTTTGGAGATACTTTTGTAACCCTTTCCAGCTTCATGCAAGTCAACAATTCTTGATCGTAGGTCTACTGAGAGCTCTTTTCTGCGAGGCATGGTTCACATCAGACAGTGCTTCTTGAAACCAGTAAACCCAAAACAGGTGTGTGTTTTTTAAGGGCAGGACAGCTGTCAGCAACACATCCAATATCATCACACTGATTGGAGTCAAGGTTGGCTCACTCCTGGCTCCAAATAGCTCTGGGAGAAGTCATTAATCTAGGGCCTCACATACTTTTTCCTCCCTGCACTGTGAATGTTTACATGTTATGTGCAATTAAACCATGGCAACATCTAATGTTTGTGTAGTATTATGTTGAGCAGACTGTGTTCTTCTATTGTTGTGACTTAGATGACGTTCAGAGCACATTTTATGCCCAATTCATGCAAAACTCCACATAATCCCAAGGGGTTCACATACTTTTTCTTGCAACTGTATATACACGTGCCTTTGCTCAGCCCTGCTTCCCTGTAGCAGTAGTTCTACTATAGGGTGGCGGGCAAGTGGTTAACTGTTGGGGGAGGGGGTTGAATATTATAAAATAATCCAGCTAATAATGACAAGTATATCATAAACTCGCCCATCACAATTTTGGATAACCACACAGATCTTCAGCACAGTAGCTCCTTTCAGTTTACAGAGTTTTTAGTTATCTCTTCTACTGCAAAAACCTAAAATAAGAAGTGCGTTCTAATAAATGATAACTGATATACAGTACAGAAAATAGTGGATGAAAAAAACGTGCAAAACCACATATGGTAGCATTAGGCTAGGGCAGGGATCTCCAAACTTTCTAAACCAAGGGCCAGTTTACCATCCTTCAGACTTTAGGGGGCTGGACTGTGGCCAGTGGGAGTAAACAATGTCTCAATCTTGGTGGTCAGTAGGAGTAAAAAAATTACATAGCACTTATGGTCAGTAAGAGGAGGAATATTGCCCCATTGTTGGTGTCAGTGGAATGAAGGGTGCTATATCTTTGGTGTCAGTGGGAGGAATAGTGCCCCATTGTTGTATTGGTATCAGTGGAAGGATAAGTGTCCCATTGCTGGTGTCAGTGGGAGAAAAAGTGCCCCATTGTTAGTGTCTGTGGGAGGAGTTATACCCACTGTTGATGACAGCGGAAAGAATGGTGGCTCATTACTGGTGACAGTTGGGGGAATAGTACCCCGTGGGTTGGTTTAGGGCAAGCAAAGGGCCACAGTTTGGAGACCACTGGGCTAGGGTTAGGCAACCTTGGCTTTCCAGCTGTGCTGAAACTACAGATCCCATCATTATTATTATTATACAGTATTTATTTAGCGCCAAAGGGTATGCTCAGCGCTGTACAGTAGCAAGGGGGACAGTACATGAGACAAGACAGTAACAATACACTACACGAGGGGTTCGAGGGCCCTGCTCTTTCGAGCTTAGAATCTAGGAGGGAGGGATAGGTGGTACAGGAGGAGATGGCTGTGGGGGATGGAGTGGTGGGTAGAGTGGAGGAGGTTAGTTGTTAGGTGAGGTTGGGTGTTAGGTGAGGGTGGGGTAGGCTTCCCTGAAGAGGAGGGTTTTCAGGGTGCACCTGAAGGTGAGGAGGGTAGGTGACAGTCTGATGGATTAGGGTAGGGAGTTCCAGAGGATGGGGGAAGTCCTGCAATCGGGCGTGGGAGGAGGAGACCAGGGAGCTAGAGAGTAGGCGGTCCTGTGAGGAGCGGAGGGCATGGGTATTGTAGTATTTGGGTATCGGGTCAGTTATGTAGTTCGGGGTGGCATTGTGGATGGCTTTGTAGGTCAGAGTTAGCAGTTTGAATTTGATGCGTTGGGCTTTTGGAAGTCTAGGTGCCAGGCTCAGAAATTTCCACCCAGTGGGGTGGATTTAAATTGCATTTGCATCAACACTGACCATTGACCCCCAAAGGTTTTATTTGAGCTCAGAGCATTGAGATTATAGGACCTGGCTTTTGGATTTGTTATTTTGGTTGACTCCACAAATCTAGGAGACAGGCCTAGAAGTCTTGCAATGCCTCATGGGACTTGTAGTCCTACAACAACTGGAGTACCATTCATGGTGTATGATTCCTATGCAGCTTTCTGGTCTGCCTCTACATGATACAGCAATGAGCCTACAGTTGCCACCCAAAGAAATACCGTTTCTGTGTGTCTGAAAAATTGGTGTTCCCACAACCAGAAGCCAGGGTAGTTTGAATAATGGAGTGGCCTTGGATTTAAATCATGGGTTGGCCAGGAGGACAACAGCTGTGCCAGAATGAAAAGCAGAAGCCCCAGGTATGTTGTGGTGAGCTGTATCATCCGTATTCATTTCTGAGCTAAAATTGATTACACCTTTAATTAGCTAATTTTCATGCACTGCTTCAGAACCACTTTGTGATGTATAGATGTTTAAAAGTTTAAATGCAAAGGTAGCTATCTCATTAATCTTCCACATACAACTCTCTACAATGCTGGCATAAGCCATGCTAATTATTCCATACAGTTGATTAAAATTGCAGATAACCTTAGACATTGTAGCAGAAAAAAAATCTGTAATTTCGAGGCAAGGCCAAGCAAAGATGGTGAGAAATTATGCTAACTTAATGCGACCCTTGGTCAAACGTGATTAGAGCATAATTACTCTCCAAGGTTGATGACACTGATAGATAGTCCATGACCATTTACTGTTGGTGTGCATTGTGTTTGACTGTTCAGTTTTCTATAGATAATTACTAAATTTGAGAGGTCTTTGGGTGATCCAGGATCATTATTGTTCGTGTTTGTGAATAGCTGTGGAACTTCTCGGTCCTCATGCGCTATTAGTAAACACGAAAAATAGGAAATAAAAAGATGTTGGTTCTCCATCCACAATGGTAGGTTTTGTATTGCTATTAGGCAGGTGCAAGATTCTCAGTAAAAGATGGCGTGATGACCAAGGCCAAAGCCCTATGGGTGGCTATCCTTGTCAACTTATGGTGGCATTATACATTTTTCTATTCATCATTGAGACTGCTGCTTGATAATTTTATAATACAAAAAATGGACACTGCCCCAGTCTATAACTGGCCTTTGCAGCCAGGAACACAAGGACGCGCAACGCATGTCAAAAAAAAAAAGAAATGAAAGTTCCCGGCTCAACTTGCCAGCCAGCTTGCCAACAACCGAATTAACCTGTCTAACAGTATGCGTTAAAAACCGGGGTTTAGTTAGCACACATTTGCAAATACATACGTAAGCCACAGAGCCACATCACAGCACCCTGATATTCTGTGGTCCTAATCCTACAGATTTTGAGAGCCCCCATAGTAGAGGCACATGTATTTAATGGATAGGCCAAGGGCAGGTGAACCTGAGGGAGCCCACCTCTCCTTAAAGGCACAGGAGCGTACTGGACACCCAGCATGAAGCACAATGGCAGCCAGGGTGTCCAGTGCACCCACTCACCAACAATTCAACAGTACAAAAAATGGCCGCTGCCCCTCTATAACTGGCCTTTGCAGCAAGGACCACATGGATGGGCAACGCATGTCAAAAAAAGAAAAAAAAGTTCCCAGCTCAACTTGCCAGCCAGCTTGCCAAAAACCGAATTAACCTGTCTGTTTTTTGATAACTTGATAACCAGCCAGAGAGATGACTTTCCCTATGGATGAGGTAGCTGACCTACAAGCCCAGAGAAGACTTAAAAAAAGTCTGCCCTATGTGACTTAACCTCCGTCACTGGCTATGTAATTATTGCTCATGGCCTGTTCACCTACTTCTTTGTCCTTATCTATGTTATCACTTGGACCCAACAAATCCAAAGGCCATGTCCCATAATCTTGATGCATTGAGCTCAAATAAAACTTTTGAGAGGTCAATGGCCAGTGTTACTGCAAATGTAATTTAAATTCAACCCAGTGGATGGACATTTCTAGGCCTGTCTCCTAGATTTGTGGAGTCAACCAACCTAATAAATCCAAAAGCCAGGTCCTATAGTCCCAATGCTCTGAGCGCAAATAAAACCTTTAGGGGTCAATGGTCAGTGTTGGTGCAAATGCAATTTAAATCCACCCCAGTGAGTGGAAGTTTCTGAGCCTGGCTCCTAGATTTGTGAACCTAACCAACCCAGCAAATCCAAAATCCAGATCCTATAATCTCAGTGGTCTGAGCTTCAATAAAACCTTTTTTTTTTACCAGTATTGCTACAAATGCAGTGTAAATCTTCCCCAGTGGGTTAACATTTGTGAGCCTGGCTTCTAGATTTGTGGAACCAACCAACCCAACAAATCCAAAAGCCAGATTGTCGGTGCCCCAAGCTCCAATAAAACTTTTTTTTTTGGGGGGGGGGTCAATGGCCAGTGTTGCTGCAAATACAATTTAAATCCACCTCAGTGGGTGGACATCTCTGTGCCTGGCTCCTAGATTTGTGGAGCCAACCATGATAATGATCAAATTTGTAACAGTAATGGAAATATTTGTTCCCCAAGGGCTCTTCTTGCTTTCCAGGGCTATTGTGGAAACAATGCATTGTGAAACACAGTGTAAGATTTGGCATGTGTCGGGGGGGGGGGGGGGGGGTGACATCTTAGTCCTAAAACCCTTGTGAGGTACCTCCACTCAGGTCATCTCAAAGGGCATTAGTGCGAGGTGAAAAGTGTAAATTACCAATGTATACCTTCTCTAAGTCAACTGATGAACATGGGAGGTCTCTTCATTTACCCCTGCCTGGGTAGTCAACCCACCATGTTAGATGCTAGGTCTGGCCTACATTCCATTTACTGTTAAGCATTCTATCTCCTGACACACAAAATCTTTCATATTGCCACTGGAGACAAGGACAACACCATTCTTGCTTGAAACTTGTAAAAGAGTGAGATCTTCATCAGCAGATCAGACTCATACACATTTAACAGTCCCAACAGCATTCTGTCGGAGGTTTCTGAGAATCGCTTGTTGGTACAAGCATCGAGATATAGTATCTTGCACAAATAAAGGAAGGCCCGGAGTAAGAAGAAAGAAGACCTGAACGAAGGGCCGGCATCATAGGGGTTAAAGGGGGTTGGGAGAAGCAGAGTACTATTAGCATAAGGGGGAGTCTAAATAGTTTTAAGGAAGGAGTGGGGGGAGCTACGAGGGGTGGTCTTATAGGGTGTAGCAGGGGATTTTCAGTCTGCAGAGAGTTTTCACAGGGCAAACTTTCCTCCCGCCTGCCCACCCGTTGTTTGATGGTTTGTCTTGGTGGTGGTTGTGCCATATTGGTGCTGGGGGACGTCTGGCAGGGTGCAAGGTCCTCGTTGGTTAATGTGGGCACAAGAAAAGGCACTTTGTAGGAACCCGTCTGAGGTATGGCTTCCAGTTGTTCTGGTGGGGGTATCTGCGGTGGTGTCTCTGAGTCGGTGATGTTGCGGCTGGAGGCCTAGTTAAGCAGGATGCAGGTATTCGTTTTCTTGATGCCTATTGGGACCTTGAAGAAAACGTTTATACTGTGTTTTCTGTTATTTAAAAATGTTATTTATTGATGGTTGTAATAAAAGGCTGTTTTTGGGCCATTAACTCCATTTGTTGTCAGTGTGGTTATTTAGGTTAAGGATGGGGGGTAGGTATTGGTTTAGTGGGACTTACAAACCATCTTTAGTTCCCTGGTCAAGCCTCTTCTGGATAACATTAGGTCACTGAGAGTCCCTGGAGGAACATGGTCTGCCACCTGCACTCCTCCAGGAAAGGGGAAAAAAGTGCCAGAATATCTACAAATGAGTGGAATCTAATGGGGGCCATAGACTGGTCGAAGATTGGCCGATTTTCGCACCGTTAGTGGGTTAATTGGTCGGCCGTTTTTCGGAAGTAGAAGAAAAAAAAGAAGAAGAAGAGGAAGAAGAGGAAGAAGAAAAAAAAAGGAGAAGAGAAGAAAAAGAAGAAGAAAAAAAAGAAGAGGAAAAAGAAGAAGAGGAAAAAGAAGAAGAGGAAGAGAAGAAAGAAGAAGAAAAAAAAGAAGAGGAAAAAGAAGAAGAGGAAGAGAAGAAAGAAGAAGAAAAAAAAAAGAAGAGAAGAAAAAGAAGAAGAAGAAGAAGAAGAAGAAGGAGAAGAGGAAGAAGAAAAAGAAGAAGTAGAAAAAAAAAGAAGAGAAGAAAAGAAGAAGAAAAAAAAAAGAAGAAAAAAAAGAAGAAAAATTCCAGTCCACTATTATATTTTATATGAAAGTCTTGTGGTTGCAACAATGTATCCATTTGTATCCGAATAAAAATATCTGTATCCAAAATGGATACATTGTTGCAACCGCAAGACTTTCATGTAAAATATAAATAGCGGAGCTCTCTGCATGGGACAGAAGTAATTATGGGGTTAAATGCCGGCTGTAGACGGAACGAAAATCGGCCGATTTTTTTACCATTGGTGGTAACGTCGGCCGATTGAACGACCGATTTTTCATTTTTTTTTTTTAAAAAACGGACGGTTTTTGACCCGTCTATGGCCTGCATTATAGTACAGTACATTTGGACAATATAAGAGGGGAGTTAATGCAATACGGGGCCAAAAGTGGAATTTTCCTTTAAGCAATGCAAAGGCCGATTCCAGGATTTATGGTGATAAATAAGGACTGAGTTCTCTTAATGGTAAACCAGACTATTAGATCATGTGACCAGCCGATTCTGGTAATGCCGACTTGCGGGGTTTACTGTAAATCTCTGACATGGAAGACTTATGCCTTCATTTATGATAATAATCTTAAATTAGTAACTACATTATGGATGCTTAACCTAAATGTATACTCCATACTTGTCATAATGGTATGTATTCAATTCCCCGAGATGGCAAATCCATTTTGAAGCATTACGTTTTTAAGCTTTAATTGAAACAGTCAGCCAATAATCTGCAGAAATAGCCGCAACTGAAATCAATAACAATTTGAATCCGTTTGTGCTCACCAAGAAAACGGCTCACCGCTCCGACTGGGACTTTTGTTTCTGTCTCTTGTCATTAATTATCGGTGGGAGTTCGGCGACGGGGCTCCCGCCTCGCCTTCATTTTCTAGAAACGCTGCAAATGCTTTTTTTTTTTTTATATCCAGCGCCCTCCCCCCCAGCTCTAATTCTCCCTGAGATGACTGTCTCTGCTCCACTGAACACCAGATATCAAATTAGTTTCAGATAATGGCAAACACAGTCAATGGGGGGGGGGGGGGGTACGTGATGGGTATGTCTTCAACAATTTCTAGATTGAATTTTATTATATTCTATTGTTTTTTCATATAGGGCATCTCAAGTTAGCCATAGGACATAATAATGGCATCCCTGGCATGTGGACAGAGGCTTGGACTACCAGCAGGCCCAAAGGCCATATTATAATTTCTGGTGTCATAAAAGTCAGATGGTTGTTTTGGGTGCTAAAAAAAAACCCTAAAAAAAAAAATATATATATATATACACACACACACACACACACACACACACACACACACACACACACACACAGTGATCAGCCATAACCTTATGACCTGTGACAAGTAAAATGAATAACACTGATTATCACGTTTCCAATGTCATCTAAAAGTTGGTGGGATATATCAGGCAGCAAGCAAACATGTTGAGCTTGAAGTTGATGTGTTGAAATCAGAAAAAAAGTTCATCACAGTTTGTTGTATATGGGGCTGTGTAGCCGCAGATTGGTCAGGGTACCCATGCCATCCAGTGTCCACAGCCAAAAGCTCCTACAATGGGCAGGTGAGAATCAGAACTGGACCACAGAGCAATGGAAGAAGGTGGCCTAGTCTGATAAATCATGTGTTCTTTTACATCATGAAGATGGATGGCCAGGTGGAAGAGATGGCACAAGGATGTAGTAAAGGAAGAAGACAAGTCGGCAGAGGCAGTGTGGTGCTTTGGGCAATGTTCTGCAGGGAAACCTTGGGTCCTGCCATTCATGTAGATATTACTTGACAAGTACCACCTCCGTAAACATTGTTGAGACCACGTCAATCCCTTCATGTAAACGGTATTCTCTGATAGCAGTGGCCCCTTTCAGCAGAATAATGCACCCTGCCACACTGCAAAAATGGTTTAAGAATTGTTTGAGGAACACAACAATGAGTTGGAGGTGTTGATTTGGCCACTGTATTCTCCAGATCTCAATCCAATCGAGCATCTGTGGGAAGTGCTGGAAAAACAAGTCAGATCCATGGATGCTCCACCTTGCGGCTTACAGGACTTAACTAGTTGCCGAACACAGATAGCTGAATGACGGCTAAACTGCGGCCGGCCAGTTCTGAGTGGACGTCATATGACGTCCCCCCAGAACGCGCTCTCCTGCGCGCCCCAGGGGGCACGCACCTGGCAATCTCCGTGATCGCTGTGTCCTACGGACACAGCTGATCACGTGATGTGGTAAAAGGCCGATCACAGCGGCCTTTTACCACGTGATCAGCGGTGTCCAATGACACGCTGATCAGAGGGAAATGCAAGTGCCGGTTCTCGGCTGCACTTTCCTCACGCTGTCAGATCGTGAGGAAAGTACTGCCGAGAACCGGCAGTTGTCAGAGCGGGGATCGGCACCGATCATCAGGGCACTGATGATCAGTGCCCTGATGATCAGTGCCCAGCAGTGCCACCCGCAAGTTCCGCCCACCTGTGCCCAGCAATGCGCCCACTAGCTCCGTCCACCTGTGCCCAGATATCACCCACCTGTGCCCAGCAGTGCACCCACCTGTGCCCAGCAGTGCACCCACCTGTGCCACTCTGCAGTGTCACACACCTGTGCCCAGAAGTGCCACCTACCTGTGCCCAGCAGTGCCACCCACCTGTGCCCACCCACCTGTGCCCACCCACCAGTGCTGCCCACCAGTGCCACCCACCAGTGCAGCCCAGCAGTGCTGCCAGTCAGTGCCACCAGTCAGTGCCCAGGGGTTGTGCCAGTCAGTGCCGCCAGTCAGTGCCCAGCAGTGATGCCAGTCAGTGCCGTCTATCAGTACCCATCATCAGTGTCACCTATCAGTGCCACTTATCAGTGCTGCATATTAGTGCCGCCTATCCGTGACACCTCATTAGTGCTGTCTATCAGTGCCGCCTATCCGTGCCACCTCATTAGTACTGCCTATCAGTGCCCTTTAGTGCTGCCTATCAGTGCCCATCAGTGCCGCCTATCAGTGCCCATCAGTGCTGCCTCATCAACGTACATCAGTGAAGGAGAAAAAATACCTGTTTGAAAAATTTTATAATAGAAACAAAGAAACTTTTTTTTTTTTCAAATTTTTTGCAATTTTTTTATTTATAGCGCAAAAAGTAAAGCGCCCAGTGGCGATTAAATACCACCAAAAGAAAGCTCTATTTGTGAGAAAAAAATGATCAAAATTTCATATGGGTACAATGTTGCATGACCGCGCAATTGTCAATCAAAGTGCGGCAGCGCTGAAAGCTGAAAATTGGCCTGGTAAAGAAGGGGGTATAAGTGCCTGGTAGGCAAGTGGTTAAAGGATCTGATACTGATGCCTTGGTACCAGATACCACAGCATACCTTTAGAGGTCAAGTGGAGACCATTCCTCAATGGGTCAAGGCTGTTTTGGTGGCATAAGGGGGACATTTTCAGTATTAGGTGTGTGAACATAGGGGTTGATTTACTAAAACTAGAGCATGCAAATCTGGTGAAGCTCTCCATAGAAACCAATCAGCTTCCAGGTTTTCTTGTCAAAGCTTAATTGAACAAGCTGAGGTTAGAAGCTGATTGGCCGCCATGCACAGCTGCACCAGATTCTGAATGATCCAGTTTTAGTAAATGTAGTCCATAAAGTGATAGCTAATCGGTGTACACATGTATATGGTATATAAAAACCAATTCTTATATTTCCATAAACCCTAATGAAGGGGGTGATGTGTAGGCCCTGGAGCCCATTGACTTTTGTACCCAATATATGTTTGGAATAAAACCTTACTTTGGACTCCAATACTTTGCCACTTCAATTCCACATTTATATATTATCTTTACATCCTGAAGTTCCTTGTGGTTGTTCCTCGTTGCACGGAAACAGCCGGCATAGCACTCAGATGCCCCATTGGAACAATATCAGTACAACACCAATACAATACATTTTAAATACTAAGGCATCACTTATCTAAGGTTCCATCGCCATCAATTAGCTACTCTAAGCATCTTCGGTTCACAACAGTCTTGCAAATCTTGTTTGAAGTTTACAAGCTTTATGGCGGACCCTATTGATGTCTAAGTCCCTGTTCAAACTGGATGCGAATTGGCATGCGATTTGCCAATCCACATCCAGTGTGACTGGGGACTTAGACCTCAATAGGGATTTTGCAAATCGAATGCCAAGTCACACCCTATTGTCTGCAATTACAGCGGTCATAACGGTGCGGTTCCGACTTGGTCTTGGCCGCATTGATTTCTAAAGTAGTGCATGTACTACTTTTAGTGCGATTTTCATAGGCGTCTGTGTCAGATGCCTTTCAAATCGCACCTGAAATCGGCATCTCACCCAACTTTGAAATTGTGCAACTTCACTGTAAGTCACACGATGCCAAAGTCGGGTTTGGTGTGACCGGGGGGTAAGGGGGAAGATGAAACTTGTTATTCAATTCTGGCCATTTGTAAGACTAATACACTAGCTGTTGCCAAACAGAAGGCACAGAAAGCTGGGCACTGCCATGGTGGACATGTACCAATGTACCCCCCCCCCCCCCCCGAAAAAAAAAAATAACATGGTATCTCTGTTATTACTATAAAAAACTATGGAACCAGAAGCCCTATATGTTTAAATTTCATTATTGTATTGTAAATGTCAGTGTTGCTGTAGTAGGTTGTATACATTACACAGATGAGCCACTTCACAGGCAGGGTCAGGACATCCCCCAGGCATGTTATTTAAAGGACTTTTGCGTTTTAATGTTGCACTTTAAAGCGGTATTAACCGCTTCTCCACCGCCCTATAGCAGATATACTGCTACAGGGCGGCAGGGTGCACAAAATCATACACAAACATATATATATATATGTGATTTTGCATTTTGGGGTAGGGGGCGCACCCATGCATGCCCTACCTGCGCCGCCACTCACGGCCGTGGCTATCAATCACCTCGGCGTCTGATGATTACCGAGTATTTCCAACGGGGAGGAAGACTGTTTTGTTTACTGTTCCCTGTTGGCTCGGGAACACTGCTCTGGATGGCTGTGTACAGCCTCCAGGCCTGGCTCACAGTCTCCGCTCTAATTCATCCCAAAGGTGTTCTATGGGGTTGAGGTCAGGACTCTGTGCAGGCCAGTCAAGTTCCTCCACCCCAAACTGGCTCCTCCATGTCTTTATCGACCTTGCTTTGTGCACTGGTGCGCAGTCATGTTGGACCAGGAAGGGGCCATCCCCAAAGTCTTCCCACAATATTGGGAGCATGAAATTGTACAAAATGTTGCCTTAAGAAATTCCTTCACTGGAACTAGGGGGCCAAGCCCAACCCCTGAAAAACAACCCCACACCATAATCCCTCTCCACCAAATTTTACACTTGGCACAATGCAGTCAGGCAAGTACCGTTCTCCTGGCAACCGCCAAACCCAGACACGTCCATCGGATTACCAGACAGAGAAGCGTGATTGGTCACTCCAGAGAACACGTCTTCCCCCGCTCTAGAGTCCAGTGGCGGAGTGCTTTACACCACGGCATCCGACGCTTTGCATTGCACTTGGTGATGTAAGGCAGCTGCTCGGCCATGGAAACCCATTCCATGAAGCTCTCTACACACCAGGGGCGGACTGACCATTCGAGCACTTGGGCTCTGCCCGAGGGCCGCGGTCAGTAGGGAGCCCCATGAAATGCCCCTGGTACCTTTTTTATAGCCTTTTTTGAGTGTGGGCAAGGACACAGGGGCCCCATGATCCCCTATTGCCCGGGGGCCCCATGAGTTGTCAGTCGGCCCCTGCTACGCACTGTTGTTGTGCTAATATGAAGGCCACACAAAGTATGGAGGTCTTTAGCTATTGACTCTGCAGAGAGTTGGCGACTTCTGCGCACTGTGCGCTTCAGCATGCGCTGACCCCGCCCTGTCATGTGACGTGGCCTACCACTTGGTGGCTGAGTGGCTGTTGTTCCCAGTTGCTTCCACTTTGTTATAATCCCACTAACAGTTGAGAGTGGAATATTTAGTAGCCAGGAAATGTCACGGATGGGCTTATTGCCCAGGTGGCCACCTATCACGGGACCACGCTTGGAGTCACTGAGCTCCTGAGAGCGACCCATTCTTTCACCAATGTTTGTAGAAGCAGTCTGCATGCCTAGGGGCTTGATTGTATACACCTGTGTCCATGGAGGGGATTGGAACACCTGAATCACATGATTTGGAGGGGGGGCTCAATACTTTTGGCAATATAGTGTATGCTAAAGTTCACCAAAGCCACCTTGGATTCAACTCAGGTTTGTTCGACTCATCCCTACATACTAACCTACCGGCAATATAAAATAAGTATACAGCGCTAATGTAAGTATAATCAAGTGATGAAGAAAATAAATAATTAAATAATGCACAATAACATATGTTAAATATGTTAGATAACTCAGTCCTTATAATAAAGTGATTAAGTGCAGGTGTTCCAACAGTCCATGATCAAGAAAACCGTGACGCTTGTGTTGTTGTGAATGTACAAACATTGCACTAACCAGATAGCGCATAAATTGCGCATGGAGCAATTAAGACCTGCTCCTGGTGCTCTGGACTTGTGATACCAGGCAGATGTCATCAGCAAGACGGCCACTAGATGTCATCAGTCTAGGTGTATTCCTAAGCATTCCACCAGGGCCATCATCAGCAGGAGAAAGGGGAAGTCTTATATCATCCAAATCCTCAGGAACCTTCAAAAACGGGCTCACATGGAAATAATGAGCCCCAAGAAAGCTTCTAATAGTGTAGTAGGTCTTTAACCACTTCCCGTCCGGCCGTTGCATATAAACGGCCGGACGGTGGCACTGCAGGGTCGGGTGGCCATCTATAAACGGCCTCCCCGCACCCTGCTTGTGCGCGCTCCCTGGGAGCGCGCAGCACCGCGATCCGGTGCCCGTTGTGTCCTCCGGACACAGTGAAACACCGATCGTCGGATGGGACCTCTGTACGAGGTCCCGATCATGTGATCACTGATTGGCCAATCAGTGATCACATGCAAAGTAGTAAGCAAGATGTCACTTGTGACATCATTGCTTACTACGTGTGAAATCTGTGAATGATCACAGAGGTGACATGGTACAAGGCTATTCACAAAAGCCTTGTACCATGTGACAAGCTGTGACCAATCACAGCTCACTCAGTACTTCTCAATGAGTGCAAGCATGCACACAGAGAGAAAGAGAAATGATTGCTTTTACATCCTATATGGGTGTAAAAGCAATCAGTGTAAAAAAAAAAAAAAAAAATCTTCATCACCCCCCACAAGTAGTACAGTGTCACCATGGTGACACTGTACTGCTAGGGTGACAGTATGTAAAAAAATAAAAAAAATAAAAAATAATAATATAAAAAAATAAAATAAAAATGTAAAAAAAAATGTTTAAAAATTATAATTTTTGCTTATAAACTAATTTGGATTTTTTTTTTTTTACTAAAAAGATAACGGAATAAATTTTGGCTAAGATTTATGATGAAATATTATTTATTTGCAAAATTTTATAAAAAAAACACTTTTTTTCAAAATTTTTGGATATTTCATTTACATAGCAAAAAAAATACAAATCCCAGTGGTGAATAAATACCACCAAAATAAAGCTTTATCTGTCTCAAAAAAATGGTAAAAAATTCATTTGGGTACAGTGTTGCATGACCGCGCAATTGTCATTCAAAGTGTGATAGCGCTAAAAGCTGAAAATTGCCCTGGTCAGGAAGGAGGTAAAAGTGTCCGGTCTGGAAGTGGTTAATGGTCAAAATTCCAGCATAAACAGAGAAATAAAAACTTACATCCGGATCTGATAAGTCAACCTATCAGGATGGCCTTGCGGTATATGCACACAGGTCAGTGCCCCCCCCTGACGCGTTTCGTGTCAAAACACTTCCTCAGAGGGAGTCATATTATATTTCCATACTGGGTTTAAAGGTTGCCTTTTATGCTAGCGGCTTTATATTTGATTATTGTTCCCAGCGCTCAATTACTACCTTTTCAACATAACCTACCGGCAAGTTCACCGTTAACAAATAAATCCACCGTACAATCCTTCCTGCGCAAAGCATGCAACATGAAATAGCCTAGGATCGCACATTCTTGGTCTGGGCACACAAGAGTTATAAAAAATTAAATTAAAATAAATTGTACCTCAAAGTCGGATTCACCTTGACTTTTTTCGGCGCTGTCATCTTGATAACCAACATCCATCTGTTGTGGCACATTAGTTTTTCCCCTTTTTAAACATCGGAATGACTCGCTCTGATTTAAAACCCTTGGGTTAATAGCTGCTACAGACTTCTCAACCTCGTAACAGCCAGGAAAAACCTTTCCGGCTTCCTCTCAAAAGGCACTTTCTTTTTTTTTTTTTTCCTAAGAAAACAAACAAAAAAAAATTAGCCGTTGAGGTGCGAGCACTGCGGAGCGCAGAGTGGTGGGAATAAATCAGGCGGGAGTTGGTAAATCTGAGTTTACAGAACTTGCTGTTTAATATATGGCAGATGACGTGTCTCTACAGAAAACATATGGAAGGCAAACGGCGAAGGGTTTATGCTATCGCAGGAATTTCAAAGCAGAAGTTAATGAATATTACAGAGTTTAGAAGGAGGCTGCTGTAAATTTGTGCGCCAAAGTAGTCTTTGACACTCTAAATAGTTGCGCGTCACACCTCCGGCATAATGATGGAAATTGCCAGGATTTCACAGAGTTTTTAAAGGGGAGATCGGGCTGGGAACAGCATGGGGCGAGAAAGAAAAAATTAAAGGGTTGGTCCACCTAAAGGTGACAATATAGTTATATGTGGAGACTAGTGAGGTGAATCAGCGCCTGTGTGCCTAGGGTTCTCCAAGAGATCTCCTCACCATCAGTCCTGACCATGGGCAGACTGACCATTCGAGCACTCGGGCACTGCCTGAGGGCCCGGGGTCAGTAGGGGGCCCCATGAGATTCCCCTGGTACCTTTTTCATAGGCTTTTTTGAGTTTGGGCAAGGACACAGGGGCCCCATGATCCCCTATTGCCCGGGGGCCCGGGGTCAGTAGGGGGCCCCATGAGATGCCCCTGGTACCTTTTATAGGCTTTTTGTGAGTGTGGGCAAGGAAACAGGGGCCCCATGATCCCTTATTGCCCGGGGGCCCCATGAGTTGTCAGTCCACCCCTGGTCCTGACTCTTTTTACTATCCACATGGGAGAATTGGGTGCTCCATCTACCTTTGCATGTCCAGCAAGGATGGTGGGAGCCCCTGGAACTCAGCACAGGGATTGTGGGAACCCCTCATAATGGACACAGTGGGTATGCAGACCTGGAAATTTAAAGCAGGGATGGTGGGAGCTCCTGATAATGGGCACAGTTGGTGTGTAGGCCTAGGAATTCAGTGCATGAATGGTCAGAGCTCCTTATAATGGGCACAACAGTTGTACAGGCTTGGTAACTTCTCTCAAGGATGGTGGAAGCCCTCATAATAGGCATAGCAGGTGGAGAGACCCGGGAACTCAGCACAGGGTGGTTGTGAACCCCTCATAATGGGCACAGCGGGTGTACAGACCCGGGAACTCAGCGAGGGATGGTTGAAGCCTCTCATAATGGGCACAGCAGGTGTGTAGACCTGGGAAGTCTGCTCAAGGATGGTGGGTACCAGGGGTGGACTGACAACTCATGGGGCCCCCGGGCAATAGGGGATCATGAGGCCCCTGTGTCCTTGCCCAAACTCAAAAAAGCCTATGAAAAGGGTACCAGGGGCATCTCATGGAGCCCCCTACTGACCCCGGGCCCTTGGGCAGTGCCCGAGTTTCCAAATGGTCAGTCTGCCCCTGGTGGGTATCCCTCATAATAGGCATAGCAGGTGGAGAGACCCTGGACCTCAGCACAGGGTGGTTGTGAACCCCTCATAATGGGCACAGCGGGTGTACAGACCAGGGAACTCAGCGAGGGATGGTTGAAGCCCCTAATAATGGGCACAGCAGGTGTGTAGACCTGGGAAGTCTGCTCAAGGATGGTGGGTACCAGGGGTGGACTGACAACTCATGGGGCCCCCGGGCAATAGGGGACCATGGGGCCCCTGTGTCCTTGCCCAAACTCAAAAAAGCCTATGAAAAGGGTACCAGGGGCATCTCATGGGGCCCCCTACTGACCCCGGGCCCTCGGGCAGTGCCCGAGTTTCCAAATGGTCAGTCTGCCCCTAGTGGGTACCCCTCATAATAGGCATAGCAGGTGGAGAGACCCTGGACCTCAGCACAGGGTGGTTGTGAACCCCTCATAATGGGCACAGCAGGTGTACAGACCCGGGAACTCAGCAAAGGATGGTTGAAGCCTCTCATAATGGGCACAGCAGGTGTGTAGACCTGGGAAGTCTGCTCAAGGATGGTGGGCACCCCTCATAATAAACATAGCAGGTGGAGTGCAGGCATGTAAGAGCCTTTTATAATGGGCACAACAGGTGTACAGACCAGTGAATTCAGTGCAGAGATGGTGGGAACACCTCACAATGGACACAGCAGGTGTAGAGACCCAGGAACACAGTGCAGGGATGGTGGGAACTCCTCATAATGGGCACAGCAGGTGTACAGACCCAGAAACTCAGTGCAGGGATTGTGGGAGCCCCTCATAATGGGCAAAGCAGTTGTGCATACTTGGTAACTCTGCTCAAGGATGGTTGGAACCCCTCATAATGGGCATAGCAGGTGGAGAGACCCAGGAACACAGTGCAGGCATGTGAGAACCCTTGATAATGGGTACAGCAGGTGTGCAGACCTGGGAACTCAGGGCAGGGATGGTGGGAACCCCTCATTATGGGCACAGCAAGTGTGCCGACCCCGGGGCTCAGTGCAGGGATGGCGGGAACCCCTCATAATGGGCACAGCAGGTGTGCAGACCCGGGAACTCAGGGCAGGGATGGTGGGAACCCCTCATAATGGGCACAGCTGGTGACCCAGGAACTCAATGCAGAGATCTCAGCAATCTCATAATATGTCCAAAATAGAACAGCTTCAGTCCATTGATCGGGGCTTTCAATGAAAAGTTGGGCTTGATTTGTTGAAGGATCGTTTGCTGCTCTCCAAACCCACCAATACAAATTGTAAATGGGTTTAGTTTAATGGATGACTCCAATATAATTGTAATGGCGCCTTTTAAGAACTTTGTCCCCCAATGAGAAACGTTTCCTTCACAAATTCCACTTTACATCGACTGTAACCATCTAGTTCTGTTATAATGATTAAAAATGAAACAAAACCGAGATAGCGGGACATCCTTGGCGGAATCTGAACATTTCAATTCTTTTACCGCAATTTTCCATCGCTGATTACAAAACCTTTCAACCCAAAGCCACTTCTAACATTAATGATGAAATAAATTGAGAATTCGTTTTCACAAATTAAAGGCAGCCTCGGGTGAAGGTGCAGCTGGAAATTCATTTTTGGTGTGCTCTCTCCACGCCGGGATGTGTCATTAAGAGTATTTTCTGTTCTCTTGTAAAAGCCTCCTTACCAGTAAATTAGAGGTCTGCCGTCTCCTCCGCTGCGGCGAGCACTCAGGAGCTGCGACACTGATAAACGACACTAATACTTTCTTATTAGTGATGTTCAGTGGACCTTCCAATGTCTGCAGGAATTCATTCCTGTGATGTCACAATATGCAGCAATAGTATCATTATTCAGAAAATATACACCTCTTATCAATGAATAGGTATCATTGACTCCCTTGTCCAGGGACTTTGCCTAGGCTGAGATGAGGCTATCAGTCTGCTGAAGGAAGGAGGAAGTTTTTCCTCAGTCTCCCCTCCTCTAGTGATCAGATCAATTATAAAGTGAGAGGCAGCTGAGGCAAGGTCTGATTTGTGTCAGACTTTTGTGAACACAGCCAAAAATCACACAGGCAACAGGATTGCCACTACTTCACACTGAAGCTCTTGTGTGTTATGCCTGATTTTACGTTCGGTTTGTAAGTACCCATTTGTCTTCTTCTTTTAATAAAACTCATGTATCACGCAAGTGTGTGTGCCCTCTTCTGTGTTTTTCTAGTGGCTTGAGGATTCCCCGATTTGAGGAGGGCAGCACCTACACCAGTGATCCATCCCGTGAGACTTTATTCAGCATTTCTGAGTGCTGATGTTTGCATGGTTTGACTGATGTTGAATGAGAAGACCTAGTTTACCATCAGCATTCCATTTCATCCAAACGATGTTCAGTAGAGTTGAGGTCATGTGTGAGGTCAGGTTCTGGTGTTGGATGAGAAGACCTAGCTGACCATTGGTGTTCCAATTTTTTCCAAAGGTGATTTGTAGGGTTGAGGCCAGGGGTGGACTGACAACTCATGGGGCCCCCGGGGTATAGGGGATCATGGGGTCCCTTGTGTCCTTGCCCAAACTCAAAAAAGCCTATGAAAAAGGTACCAGGGGCATCTCATGGGGCCCTCTACTGACCCCGGGTCCTCGGGCAGTGCTTGGGTTTCCAAATGGTCAGTCCGCCCCTGATTGAGGCCATTTGTGAGGTCAGGTACTGATGTTGGCTGACCATTGGTGTTCCAATTCATCCCAAAGGTGTATAGTAGAGTTGAGGTCATTTGTGAGGTCAGGTACTGATGTTGGCTGACCATTGGTGTTCCAATTCATCCCAAAGGTGTTCAGGAGGGTTGGGATCATTTAAGAGGTCAGGTACTGATGTTGGATAAGAACATCTGGGTAACCATCTGCATTCCATTTAATCCAAAAGGTGTTCAGTAGGGTTCAGGTAATTTGTGAGGTCCGGCACTGATGTTAGATAAGACCTGGCTGACCACTGGCATTCCAATTTATTCCAAAGGTGTTCAGTAGAGTTGAGGTAATTTGTGAGGTCAGGTACTAATGTTGCATGAGAATATCTAGTTCAACATCTGCATACCATTTAGGGTTGCCACCTCATCCCTTTAAAACCAAACACATATTAATTACACAGGTTCTGTGGCTGATTAACGTGGTAATAAAACTCAATTACCCCTGGTTCACATATATGCCGTGTAGGCCGCATTTTGCACGGGCATGAGAGCCCATTCATTTAAATGGACTCTTGTGCCCCGTGACACGCAGGGAAGAAGTCCCTGCACTACTTCTGAAAAAGCAGCCCACACGGGAACCTCCTTTCTCAGTACGGTTGTGTTTTCCAGTGTGGGTGGCATGCCATTAGAACCCGCATTCCTTTGGATTTTCGTGTGGATCCACAGCAGCTCCACCCGCACGTATGTGAACCAGGGCTTAGTGCCTTATCAGCAATAAATTAGCCTCAGAACCTGTGTAATTAATATGTGTTTGGTTTTAAGGGGATGGGCTGGCAACCCTAGTTCCATTTCATCCAAAAGGTGTTCCGTAGGGTTGAGGTAATTTGCAGGGTCAGGTCTTGATGTTGGGTGAGAAGACCAGGCTAACCATTGGTGTTCCAATTTATCCTAAAGGTGTTCAGTAAGGTTGAGGTCATGGCTTTGTGGAGGCCACTCGAGTTTCTCCATGTGGAACTGGTCAAACTATGTCTATGGAGTTGGCTTGGTACACAGGGACACATGCTAAAACAGAAAAGGACCTTCTCCAAACTCAAGGCGTCCAGCCTTGAGTTTGGAGAAGGTCCTTTTCTGTTTTAGACAATTGTGGTCGTCCAGACCACAATTGTCTAAAACATCTTGGTGTGCTGTAGCTCTGTAGCTTCAATAATTTTGAGGGGTTCCACATACTTTAGGTAGATGTGCGATGTTCAGATGTCCACCAACCTTGCCTATATAGTGTTCCTCTCTTTCCCAACAGTCTGGACATGAATGGGTCCTGAGTCAGCAAATAAAACAGAAGTAGCATTTATTCTAAGCCCGTAGCGTATTGCTGAACCAATTCTGCCCAATCTAGGCGGGCAAATAGAACTCTAATTTCTAATAAGTGAAACAAACAAACAGGACTAATGATGACAGACTGGCAGAAGCTCAGCAGATGAAAGCGCTGATGTCTGATGATGACTACGCTGCTCCAGCAAATACATCCCATTTACTTCTAAATCTCCTGCTAATGAAACAAAGTGACGGGGAACTTTTATTCCAATGCGCTCTCCTTCTCCCCGGTCCCGCTGGAATATATTCCGTTACTTATAATCTCATTCACCTGCTTTGATCCTCTATAGTGCTGATAAAGCTGCTAATTAGATTTTTGTTTCACTCAGCTGTGCTTAAACTGTGGTGATTTCTTACATTTAGAGAAGGTTCAGGTGTTGCAAACTGATAACGGGAGAAAATTGCTTATGTAGGGCCATTGGAGAACAAAGTGGGAATCCAACAATGAGAATCTACCACTGACACCGGTTTTCTTTCTTTTTTAGAGAATAAATGCGCACTTGGAAACATTGATGTAGGCAATCAGGTCAACCAAGTGTGCAAATAGAACCCATCGCATTTCACCTTTCTCCTGCCGTCCCCTGAGACATGTATAGGGATTTGAAAGGATGTCTGTTCAAATTTCCTTTTATTTTCAGGTAAGGTTTTCTGCAGAGATGGGGATTTTCGAATGTGGAATGGTATCTATATAGACATCTCCAATATCCCTCCAAAAATGGCAGGCATGGAGAATGGATGCAAGGGAAGTCTTCTTTAGATTGCTTCGGAAGAACAGCAGGGCATGTTCTAAATGTTATTTTGTCTTTCGGTAGAACTTGATGGTCATTTTTTTAAATTCATATCTATTTTTGGAAGTTGAACCCATCCTTTCAGCCCTGGTTCACATATATGTGGCCACGCAGGTCAAGTTTTGCACGGGCACGAGAGCCCATTCATTTGAAAGGACTCCCGTGCCCTGTGACATGCAGGGAAGAAGTCCCTGCACTCCTTCCGAAAATGCAGCCCGCACGGGAACCTCTGTTTCCAGTACGGTTGTGATTTCCAGTGCGGGTGGCATGCCATTAGAATTAATGGCACCCGCCCGTCAATTTCTCCAAGTGTTGCTGGAAATTCTTGAGCAGCTATGGTATCTGCACTTGCAGCCTCACCACTTACTTTTACGTTGTGAAGGCTCTAGCCTTAAATCTGTTAAACCATCCATGGCTGGCAGTAACAGATGCACACTGTTCACCCCGTTTTTTCTTCGTCTTCAAACAGGTTTTAGCTTTTTCTTGAATAAGCGTATAGTGAATGCGGGATCCAGGAAGACCAGATATAGTGAATGCGGGATCCAGGAAGACCAGATATAGTGAATGTCGGGTCCGGGGAGAGTGGATATAGTGAATGCCGGGTCCGGGGAGAGTAGATATAGTAAAATAGTTAATGCAGGGTCCGGGAGAGCGGATATAGTGAATGTAGGGTTTGGGGAGACCAGATATAGTGAATGCAGGGTTTGGGGAGATCAGATATAGTAAATGCAGGGTTTGGGCAGACCAGATATAGTGAATGCAGGGTCCGGGGAGAGTGGATATAGTGAATGCAGGGTCCAGGGAGACCAGATATAGTGAATGCAGGGTCCGGGGAGAGCGGATATAGTGAATCCAGGGTCCGGGGAGAGCGGATATAGTGAATGCGGGGACTGGGGAGAGCAGATATAGTGAATGCGGGGACTGGGGAGAGTGGATATAGTGAATGCAGGGTCCGGGGAGAGCGGATATAGTGAATGCAGGGTCCGGGGAGAGCGGATATAGTGAATGCAGGGTCCGGGGAGAGCAGATGTAGTGAATGCAGGGTCCGGGGAGAGCAGATATAGTGAATGCAGGGTTCGGGGAGACCAGATATAGTGAATGTAGGGTCCGGGGAGACCAGATATAGTGAATGCAGGGTCCGGGGAGAGCGGATATAGTGAATGCGGGGTCTGGGGAGACCAGATATAGTGAATGCAGGGTCCGGGGAGAGCGGATATAGTGAATGCGGGGACTGGGGAGAGCAGATATAGTGAATGCAGGGTCCGGGGAGAGCGGATATAGTGAATGCGGGGACTGGGGAGAGCAGATATAGTGAATGCAGGGTCCGGGGAGACCAGATATAGTGAATGCAGGGTCCGGGGAGAGCGGATATAGTGAATGCGGGGACTGGGGAGAGCAGATATAGTGAATGCAGGGTCCGGGGAGACCAGATATAGTGAATGCAGGGTTCGGGGAGACCAGATATAGTGAATGCAGGGTCCGGGGAGACCAGATATAGTGAATGCAGGGTTTGGGGAAACCAGATATAGTGAATGCAGGGTTTGGGCAGACCCGATATAGTGAATGCAGGGTCCGGGGAGAGTGGATATAGTGAATGCAGGGTCCAGGGAGACCAGATATAGTGAATGCAGGGTCCGGGGAGAGCGGATATAGTGAATGCGGGGACTGGGGACAGCAGATATAGTGAATGCGGGGACTGGGGAGAGTGGATATAGTGAATGCAGGGTCCGGGGAGAGCGGATATAGTGAATGCAGGGTCCGGGGAGAGCAGATATAGTGAATGCAGGGTCCGGGGAGAGCGGATATAGTGAATGCGGGGACTGGGGAGAGCAGATATAGTGAATGCAGGGTCCGGGGAGAGCGGATATAGTGAATGCGGGGACTGGGGAGAGCAGATATAGTGAATGCAGGGTCCGGGGAGACCAGATATAGTGAATGCAGGGTTCGGGGAGACCAGATATAGTGAATGCAGGGTCCGGGGAGACCAGATATAGTGAATGCAGGGTCCGGGGAGAGCGGATATAGTGAATGCAGGGTCCGGGGAGACCAGATATAGTGAATGCAGGGTCCGGGGAGACCAGATATAGTGAATGCAGGGTCCAGGGTTTAGTAACACTTTAACTTTCTAAATGCTGATTGAACACAATCGACTGATTGGCAGCTGCAGCCCATGTGACCTAGGCAGCGAGTTTTGTGCAATGCAGCTTTTTTAGGATGGGTCCTCTTTAAGAAAGACTCTGTTGGGCAACTTTTCCAATCTATTACCTGTATGAGCGAATCCCATTTCTCAATCCATCTCAGGCCGCATTTACAGAAACAATCACATCAAACACACTCAGGAGATATATTCACAAAATGAAATAAAATGCCCACAACACCTGCTGGCGTAAATAAGATTGATTCACGATGTGCGCAGTCTATACCACTAACCTCGGCTATCTGAGGAGGCCAGGCAGCCACAAATCCTCCTTAATTTATCTCCTTTACAGAGTTCAGAGCAGAACTAGAGAACTTATATCCATGTACAAATATCACACATTCTCCTCTTAAGTGTTCCCAAGCTGGACAACACTTTCATAACCCAAATATTGACATCATTTTTTTTGGTTTGAATTTCAAAAGTGAACTTAATGTGTTACTTAACCCCAGACCCTGCATTCACTATATCCGCTCTCCCCGGACCCTGCATTCACTATATCCGCTCTCCCCGGACCCTGCATTCACTATATCTGGTCTCCCCGGACCCTGCATACACTATATCCGCTCTCCCCGGACCCTGCATTCACTATATCTGGTCTCCCCGGACCCTGCATACACTATATCCGGTCTCCCCGGACCCTGCATTCACTATATCCGCTCTCCCCGAACCCCGCATTCACTATATCCACTCTCCCCGGACCCCGCATTCACTATATCCGCTCTCCCCGGACCCTGCATTCACTATATCCGGTCTCCCCGGACCCTGCATTCACTATATCCGCTCTCCCCAGACCCTGCATTCACTATATCCGCTCTCCCCGGACCCTGCATTCACTATATCCGCTCTCCCCGGACCCTGCATTCACTGTATCTGCTCTCCCCGGACCCTGCATTCACTGTATCTGGTCTCCCCGGAGCCTGCATTCACTATATCCGGTCTCCCCGGACCCTGCATTCACTATATTCGCTCTCCCCGGACCCTGCATTCACTATATCCGCTCTCCCCAGACCCTGCATTCACTATATCCGGTCTCCCCGGATCCCGCATTCACTATATCCGGTCTCCCCGGACCCTGTATTCACTAGACTGGATATAGTCAATGCATGGTCCGGGGTTTAGTAACACCATTTTCTGTACAGATAAGAGCACTATGCTCTCCTAATTTTACAAACATGTTTTAATGCATTTGCATATTGAAATTAGTACAAATTTTCAACAAAATTTTGGTAAAATTTCCAGGATTAATAGGTAGGTGATTGAGCGGGGGTGGGAAATAGTACGTATGTAGCTTGGGGTCCCAAAAATAGTCTCTGCTATAGATTTCACATATATACGAATAAAAGTTACTTCACTGCTCCATTGTTACCAATCCCCTCTTCGCCGCCATTGGCGTGTTGCCGTTTTTCTCGGCTCTAATAAAGATACAAATGGAATGCCAATGATCCTTAGAAGGTCCGTAGATTTCCCCCCGCTCCCTGGAATACCATCACATAATAAGCTCTGCGAATGGGGATCGTGTGAAAGCACATTGCGCTGGATGTCATTTTCTCATCCCTGCACAATCTCCGCGCCCTTTCCAGGAAAGCGGTCGGCCGGGGGATTTTCCTCATTTACCATATGCAAGGAAGAAAAAAAAAAAAAGAAAAAAAGAAAAAGCCAATGTAATTTTGTGCGACTCGTGAGACGTAACTGGAAGGGACAAAGCCCCTCGCCGGGCGAGACTTGGTATTTCTGATTGACCCCACTCGCTGTTCGCCTGTCACACTGTTTGATCACTAGAAAATCCAATTGCAACAGCATAGCACGTGCTCAGTGGGACGCTGCCGCCGCCGGATTCGGTTTAACTGATTCGAGACAGTTGGGTGACAGTTTCTTGTTATGGAAAAAAAAAATGGAATGGTGAAAGTACATTTCCAGCAAAAATGTATCAGTTCTAAGTGGTGTATGCATGACACTAAGATTTTCTAAAGCAAGGCTTAATGTGTCTATACATGCCGCCATTCTCTGCAGAGGAAAGCCGTTTTAGGATGGATTCTCACTATTGAGATGCGGTAATGCTTGGTAAAACACACGATTCAAGGGGATATGGGTGTTGCCGTCAGTGAATTACCAGGATCACAAAGGTCGCATTTGCGACCAAGCCCTGGCCTTCTGCCGCCGTGGATGGCCCAAGATGTCAGGAAGGGGGCCTGCTGAAGAACATGCAAAAGGGTTCCGATGCAGGATAATAATAAAGGACCCCACAATGGAGGTAAAGGGCCCTGGGATTAATGGGATGGACCATGGGGGAAGGGTCTAGTGGAAGGGTTCCGGGCTCAGAGGGTAGGACCCCAGGCTCAGAGGAAAGGGCCCCAGGACCAGAGGAAAGGGCCCCAGTTTCTTGCATCAGGGCCCTGAAGATTCTAGTTAGGAGTTATTTGCAATGCATCACCAAGGGGATATGGGTGTTTCAGTCAGTGGCGGAATTACCAGAGTCACAAAGGTCGCATTTGCAACCAAGCCCTGGTGTTCTGCCACCGTGGATGGCCCAAGATGTCAGGAAGGGGGCCCGCTGAAGAACATACAAAAGGGTTCCGATGCAGGACAATAATAAAGGACCCCAAAATGGGGGTAAAGAACCCCAGGAATAATGGAAAGGACCCTGGGGGAAGGGTCCAGGGGAAGGACTCCGGGCTCGGAGGGTAGGATGCTAGGCTCAGAGGAAAGGGCCCCAGTTTCTTGCATCAGGGCCCTGAAGATTCTAGTTAGGAGTTGGTTGCAATGTATCACCAATGGGATATGGGTGTTGCAGTCAGTGGCGGAATTACCAGGGTCACAAAGGTCACATTTGCGACCAAGCCCTGGCGTTCTGCCACCATGGATGGCCCAAGAGGTCATAAAGGGGGCCCGCTGCAGAACATGCAAAAGGATTCCGATGCAGGACAATAATAAAGGACCAAAAACAAAAAAGGAGAAGAAGAAAAAAGGATGCACGTCTAAAAGGCTAACCTCCAAAAGAATGTATTATGCACCATAAACACCAATCTGTTCCAGGGACAAGCATAACACTTTGTATTCCTTCCACCTTCTGAGCCGGTCAAAATGGCGCCTGGGAGTGACAGACTCTGCTTGGGTTCAATTCACGGTTCAGTGAATACTGCCAAAAATTTGCAAACTGTGAACTTTAATGAAATTTTTTACTGAAATCGATGGGAGACGAATCCTAAAAATCAATGACATAGGCAGCCATCAACATCCTAACAACCAATGAGGGCGCAGGGATGAACAGTCCTAAATAGTAAGCTGTTATATTTAGAGGCGTTAATCCAACATAGTTGTTATATTTAGTAGTGGTACTTCATCTCCAGTTGTCACGTTTAGAGGTGTGACTCCAGCTCCAGTTGTCACATTAAGAGGTGTGACTCCAGCTCCAGTTGTCTCTTTTAGAGGTGTAACTCCAGCTCCAGTTGTCACGTTTAGAGGTGTGACTCCAACCACAGTTGTTACACTTCAAGGTGGTACCTCCATCTTCAGTTGTCACATTCAGAGGCAGTACTCCAACTCCAGTTGTCACACTTCGAGGCAGTACTCCATCTCCAGTTGTCACATTTAGAGGCGATACTCCATCTCCAGTTATCACATTTAGCGGTATGACTCCATCTCCAGTTATCACATTTAGAGGTGGGACTCCAACTCCAGTTGACACATTTTGAGGCGGGACTCCATCTTCAGTTGTCACATTTAGAGGTGTGATTCCAATTTCAATTATCACATTTAGAGGTGATACTCCAACTGCAGTTGTCACATTTAGAGGTATGACTCCATCTCTAGTTATCACATTTAGAGGTGATACTCCATCTCCAGATGTCACATTTAGAGGTATGATTCCAACTCCAATTGTCACATTTAAAAGTGATACTCCAACTGCAGTTGTCACATTTAGTGGCGGGACTCCATCTCCAGTTATCACACTTCGAGGCGATACTCTATCTCCAGTTGTCACATTTAGAAGCAGTACTCTAATTTCAGTTATCATATTAGGAGGTAGCACTCCATCTCCAGTTGTCACATTTAGAGGCGTAACTCCATCTCCAGTTATCACATTTAGAGGCTTGACTCCATCTCCAGTTGTCACATTTAGAGGTGATACTCCATCTCTAGTTGTTACATTAGAGGTGTGACTCCATCTCCAGTTGTCACTTTTAGAAGTGTGACTCCATCTCCAGTTATCACATTTAGAGGTATGATTCCAACTCCAATTGTCACATTTAGAGGTGATACTCCAACTGCAGTCACTCAGTGGCAGGACTCCATCTCTAATTATCACATTTAGAGGCGGGACTCCAACTCCAGTTGTCACATTTAAAGGCAGGATTCCATCTCCTGTTGTCACATTCAGAGGCGGTACTCCATCTCCAGTTGTCACATTTAGAAGCAGTGCTCTAATTTCAGTTATCATATTAGGAGGTAGTACTCCATCTCCAGTTGTCACATTCAGTGGCGGGACTCCATCTCTAATTATCACATTTAGAGGCGGGACTCCAACTCCAGTTGTCACATATAAAGGCAGGACTCCATCTCCAGTTGTCACATTCAGAGGAGGTACTCTAATTTCAGTTATCATATTAGGAGGTAGTACTCCATCTCCAGTTGTCACATTTAGAGGCAGTACTACAACTTCAGAGGTCACATTTAGAGGCAGTACTACAACTTCTCCAATTCCAATGGTCACATTTAGAGGCAGCCAGTTCTTGCAGCAACCAGAGGTTTCATTCAGGCCTCAAAAAGGCTTTTTCGCTGACATGTTTGGCGAGTAATGACCATCCAGAGTTCATGGTGACACAGGGTTCCAACCGTAGGATAGCTGGAGAGCATAGATCTCTGCAGTGGGGGCACCCATAACAATGAAAACCAGATGGAATATCCAACCCTTTTTTATGTATCGAAAACCATTTTTGTCTTTAGATATACTTTAAACTTATGGGGTTACATTAAGGAATAATGATTACCTTTCAATGTTAATTTCAAGTGTTTGGTGAGGATAATTGCTAGTTATAGGAGTTATGATCTGGGAGGGATACATTCTTCCAATAAAATTCACATTTGATTTCAGCGCCAAAATTCCCAGGCTGCAATATACTTTGCTGAACGCGAACACCCTGTGACGAGGAAGCTGTATTTCTCTCATTTCTACTATAGCACTCATAATACCGTACACATAGTAATTCAGCCTGACAAAAATGCCAGATTTTAATTAAAATCCACAGGCAGGAAGAATGAAAAATGACAAGCGGCTTCTCTCCCAATTTCACTTTTCTTTCTTTCTTTTTTTTTTAACAGTAAAATCACGACAAAAAAAAAAATTAAACACATAAAAGTTGGATATTGTTCATTAGCTTTAATGATTTATCCTAAATTCAGGAGGATAGTAACTTTTCAATACATTTTGCCTTCTGGTCGCTCTATGGTTGGCCTAAAAGGACAGCTGTCATTATAAAATGTCCTCTAGCAAACCATACGTGAAGGTAGAAGGAATTTACTTTTTCATATTTCTAAAATGTTATGTTCAAATTATTTTTTTTTTTTTACATCTTTTGAAGAAGAAGGCAAATGTCCTATTAACGGTAAACCTTATTCTTGCAGAAGGAGTCAGCAGGAAATATCAATCATCCCATGAAGACCTCAGTGTCTTATTCACCACTTATGCTCCATTTGGCTTTTTTTTCAGGTTGAAATATAAAGTGCATGTCAAGTAAATACTTTTTTCCTAGTTATAGTGAGGATAAAGAGAGGAAGGATTAGAACCCTTGGTTTTTATTGTTATCTTGGGCATTTCCGTGCAGATTCCACTTCTTGTCTTGCTGATGTTATGGTGCCACCTTGGCAAGAAACACAGGCTGAGCCAAGGCGAGGAGTCTAAGTGACAGTTGGTCCTCATCAGAGCTCTTGAGAGTGGGGATAGGTCAGAAACCATAGTGGTCCTTTTGTTTTTTTTGCTGCAAGCTGTCACCGGATTGTGGCCCCCAGGATTGCCCCAACAAGGGAGCAGCTGGAACAGAAAGGCTACAGTGTGGGCAGCAGGGAGATGTCAGCTTTGGGCAAAGGTCATGGGCAGGCAGCCGGAAAGGGAGTAGACAGGCTTGGGCAGAACCTGTGGACTTGGGGCGGGGGGAGAGTAGTCAGCTCTGGGCAGAGGTCATGGGCAGGCAGAAGAGTAGTCAGGTGAGGCAGAAGTTGTGGGCCTTTGGTGGACAAGAAGGTAGTCACATCCAGACAGAAGTCATGAACTTGCAGCATTCAAGGGAGAAGTCAAGTCCAGACAGAGGTTGTGGGCTGGCAAGAGAGCAGTCAGGTAAGGCAGAAGTTGTGGGCCTACGGCAGACAAGAAGGTGGTCACATCCAGGAAGAAGTCATGGGCTTGCGGCATGCAATGGAGTGGTCAAGTCCAGACAGAGGTTGTTGGCAGGTAAGAGAGTAGTCAGGTAAGGCAGATGTTGTGGGCCTATGGCCCGAAAATAAGCTGGTCAGGTACAAGCAGAAGTTGTGGTCCTGAGGCAGGCAAGAGAGGGGTCAAGTCCAGGCAGAGGTTGTGGGCAGGCAAGAGAGTAGTCAGGTCTGGGCAGAGGTTATGGTCCTGTGGCAAGCAAGAGGGTAGTCAGGCCCATTAGGAGGTCAAAGACAGGCAAGAGAGTGGTCAAGTCTGGGCAGAGGTCTTGTGTGAGCAGCAAGCAAGGGAGTGGCCAACTTTGGGCAAAGGTCATGGGTGGGCGGCAGGAAAGGGACTAGAGAGGCCTGGTCAGAAGCCATGGACTTGGGGCAGAGGGGAGAGTAGTCAGCTCTGGGCAGAGGTCATGGGCAGGCAGGAGAGTAGTCAGGTAAGGTAGAATTTGTAGGCCAACACCAGACAAGAAGGTGGTCACATACAGGCAGAAATCATAGGCCTGCAGCAGGCAAGAGAGTAGTCAAGTCCAGGCAGAGGTTGTGTGCAAGCAAGAGAGTAGTCAGGTCTAGGCATAGGTCATGGACCTGTGACAGGCAAGAGGGTAGTCAGGCACGTGAAGAGGTTATGTGCAGGTAAGAGAGTAGTCAGGTCTGGGCAGAGGTGGTGTGCCTGTGACAGGCAAGAGGGTAGTCAGGCCTGAGTAGAGATTGTGGGCAAGTGGCAGGCAAGAGGGTAGTCAGGTCTGGGCAGAAGTCATTGGCATATGGCAAGCAAGAAGGTGGTCACACCCAGTACAAACCTAGGGCCTGAAGCAGGAAAGAGAGTGGTCACATCCAGGCAGAAGGTGTGTATGGACACATAAGCTAACATGGAAGGGCGCTTAGAGGCAGAAAAAAGTCAAACACCCTTAAAAGCTGAATTTTTTACACCCAGTGTGCATGCGACCTTACAATTGTCAGCGTGCATCAGGCAGTGCTGTTAATGGCAAGATCTCCCAGTAGGAAACTTTGCAACAGATTTGCTTAAGAAAATGTATACAGCATAGCATGATACCCAACATATGTAAAAACAAGGTTTACATATACTGCGGATAAAATAAGTATTGACCACGTCACTATTTTTTATTATTTTTACCACACATTGGTAACAACCCATGCAATCCATACATACAAAGAAATCAAAACAAATAAGTTCAGAAATTAAGTTATGTGTAATAAAATGGAAATGCACAGGGAAAAAGTATTGAACACACAAAGAAATGGAGGTGCAAAAAAAGCATGGAAAGCTAAGACAACAGCTGAAATCTATCAGTGATTAGAAAGCAATCCTGCCCCTTGTCAGTGCAAATTAATATCAGCTGGTTCAGTCTCAACTGATGGCCTATAAAAAGATGTCTCATTACCAATGTGTCATATGAAACATCTCATGGGTAAAAGCAAAGAGCTCTCTCAAGACCATTGTAACCTTATTGTTGTAAAACACACTGATGGCATTGGTTACAGAAGGATTTCTAAACTTCGGAATGTTCCAGTGAGTACTGTTGGGGCCATAATCCGGAAGTGGAAAGAACATAATTTCACCATAAACTGGCCATGACCACAAGACTTCTGACGGAGGAGTGAAAATAATTATCAGAAGAGTTGTCCAAGAGCCAAGGACCACTTGTGGAGAGCTTCAGAAAGACCTGGAATTAGCAGGTACAATTGTTTCAAAGAAAACAATAAGCAATGCACTGAACTACCATGGCCTGTATGCACGTCACCACGCAGGACTCCATTGTTGAAGAAAAAGCATGTTGAAGCTTGTTTAAAGTTTGCTGCACAACATTTAGAGAATCATGTGAAATACTGGGAGAATATAGTCTGGTCAGACGAGACCAAAACTGAACCCTTTGGATGCCATAATACACACCATGTTTGGAGGTCAAATTGCACTGCACATCACCCCAAAAACGCCAGACCAACAGTGAAGCATGGCGGTGAGAACATCATGGTGTGAGGCTGTTTTTGAGCATACGGTACTGGCAAACTTCATTTCATTGAAGGAAGGATGAATGGAAAAATGTGCCATGACATTCCTGATAAAAATCTGCTGCCATCTACCAGGATGATGAAGATGAAACGAGGGCGGACATTTCAGCAAGACAATGATCCCAAGAACAAAGCCAAGGAGACTCTCAATTGGTTTTAAAGAAAAAGAAAATAAAGCTGCTAGAATGGCCCAGCCAATCACCTGACTTAAATCCAACAGAAAATCTATGAAAAGAACTAAAGATCAGAGTTCATAGAAGAGGCCCGTGGAAGCTTCAAGATGTGAAGACTGTGTGGAAGAATGGGCCAAAGTCACACCTGAGCCATGTATGCGAAGAGTGTCTCCATACAGGAGGTGTCTTGAAGCTGTCATTACCAACAAAGGATTTTGTACGGCGTATTAAATAAATTTCAGTTAGCGTGTTCAATACTTTTTCCCTGTGTCAATCCATTTTATCACACATAACTTAATTTCTGAACGTTTTTACGGTCTCCTTATATGTATGGATTACATGGGTTGTTACCGACACGTGGTGAAAATTTTCATGTCAATAGCGCCTTGAAATATCAATTAATAAAGCAAACTCTCAGTAGAAATACCCCCAAGAAAAGTCACACTTTCACCCTTGAAAGTAAAATATTATTCAAACCTTTTCTCTAAATAGACTCAAACCCCTTATCTCCTTTATAAAACACTCACTAAAATAGTAAAATTAAACAATAAATCCACACAAGTCCAAGAATTAGAGTGTCCCAAAGTGATATTTTTTTAACTTTTTTGGGACACTCTAATTTTTGGACTTGTGAAGATTTATTGTTTTATTTCACTATTTTAGCGGGTGTTTTATAGAGGAGATAAAGGGTTTGAGTCTATTAAGAGAAAAGGTTTGAATAAATCCTTTAGAAATATACAGTATTTACTGAGAAAAATGGTGACATGTTCAATACTTCTTTTACCCGCTATATAGGAAAAAGTGGAGTCTTCCTTTAATCCGACTCCTCCAGCCTGTGTGATCAGTGCCGGTATACAGTGTCTATATGCTGGGAGCCGGGCCGTCCTGTCATTGTAGCAAATTACTGTACGGCTCTGAAGGATGTAGCTATTTGTCAGTGCGGGAAGAATAATGAATGGAAAGTGTATGCAAGACTGGAAACAAAGGAGCGGCCAATATTTCTTATTTACTCATTATTATGTTTGACTGACAGATTCAAATGGGAGCTGAATGGCGCCGTTTATAAGGAGTATTTAAGGAAATCAAAGTCACAATGATTATTTATGAACTTTTAATTCACCTTCCGCCGGTCTGATATTACCAGTTAATTGGATTGCTATTTGGAAGTATTTTCCTTGAGCACAAAACAAATTCCTTTTTAATACTTCAAGTTTCAATGAGTTCTCGAGCAGAATAGATTTAGCCGGGATGGGAAGGTGCCTTTTCAGCTAATGAACGTTATACGGCAATGTAAAAATCTATCATGGCGGGCAAAGGACGTGTAAACCCATGAACAGTGCACAAGAGATAGGCTAGTCAAGACCCCCTACACCACCATCTCACTCTCTCACATACCCCCACTATAACCAATCATTAAAGAAAACATAACACCGATTGGGGTAAAATGGCCAACACGGCCTTTTATTAACACTTCAACTTCAATACAAAAAACATTCCTTAAAACAGAAAACATAGAAGACAAGTTGTTGGTCTTCGAAGGCACCCAACCAGAACCGATATCCACCTGCGGAACCAATACTATAACTAGACCTCCAACCGCAACGCACCGGCTCGGAGACAAAACATACCATCTGCAGTGTAGAACCTCCACCTTCCAGTTACACCTTGGTTAACTGGAATACCCCCAGGCACACCATACCGCGGATGGGTCCCAAACCATTATCTTTTACTTCAAAATAAGTGCCGCTCCCAAAGACCAACAACCGCCCCCGGAATCAGAATAAACCCCACCCCCAGGGAGTGACAGAACACCCACTCAACCCCAAGGGCAGGCGGGCGGAAGGGAAGCTCTCTCTCCTCTGTCTGCTCCTGGACTGCAGAACGACCCTCCCATACACATCCACGGGTGCAGAAGACCCCACCTTCCACCCCCAGTTACCAATCAGGTACTTAGCCGTAACTAAAACCCCACCTCTTACTTTTCTCTCACCCTTTCCTGTCTTTTTTAACCCCCTCTTGGCCTCGTCATGTCTGCCCTGCGTTATTTTCTTTTCTTTCCTTTCGCTACGGGCATCTCTATCAGTAAAATTATATATAGTGCAGCGCTCAAAAAACAATACTAACTCAAATAATACAATAAATGTGCTCACATGCAATAGTGTCACAAAATTAATCAAAAACAAATCATTAAGTGAGATATCTTCATTATAAAGTGCCACTCAGTATTATTCCCTATCACTTAGTGCCCACATATTCAAACAAATATATAAAAAAAAAAATAAACTACCATTTGAAAAAACTATTTTCACAGTGCTCCAAGTGTAATGACGTGACCACACTTTATATACTACTCAAAAAAGTCCAAAAAATTGTAGAAATGTCCATAAAGAACTGATAATAATAAATTCATGCAATGTGCAAACAAAAGTGCAAAACGAATGTGTTCATATTCCGCAACCGTGCCCCTCTTCACCTCCTAAGGCTAGATTGCCTCCTCACCTTCTTAAACCGACCCCTAAGGGCCAAACAGCTTTCAGGATCACTCTGGATCCTTATCCCCTGGCGACAAGCACTTCTCCTGACGTTGTGGATCACTTTAGGGGACATCCATTACCCCAAATCGGAAGCCTCTGGAGAACAATTGCTCACCAACCCAGTGAACAGAAAAGAAGAATCCTCTAAGTGCAATATTAAGGCCAAAACACTTTAATGGTAATACTCAAATGTACATAGCCACTCACATATGTCTATAGTCTTCCTTAGCCAGTATGTGGGTGTGCTGCATGTAATCAGAAGGACTTCCTGGGTATACCAAGATGGCGGCTGGCGCCGGAAATGCGTCACCGCGTACCGGAAGTTTGCGTGCTAATGTGCCTACGCGTTACGTCACTATCACTCGTGACTTCCTCTGGGCATGCCCAGTATAATGGTCTATCAGAGTGGGTTCCCAGCCATTCTCCACTACCAAGGAAAAGTGAGGGCTCTATCAATCAAATAGAGTCCATTAATATCCGGCAAGGATCGGTATTCGGACAGAGCCCAGGATTGGCCTATTTTATCTGAAAAGGATCCAATGGTGCCATCAATACTCCTATTATTCTTAGCATATAACCATTTTACATTAACATCGGAGTACTTTGGCTCGGCCATTCTACAGGCCTACAAGGCTTGAGGAACTCCAAGCGGTACTCAGTATAATGGTCTATCAGTCTACAGCCACGTCACCCTGAACGCGCCCCATCTTGTCTAAACTCAGTATAATGTTCTATCAGCCTATAGCCACGTCACCCTGAACTCACCCCATCTCGTCTGATCTCAGTATAATGGTCTATCAGAGGGGGATCCCAGCCATTCTCTACTACCAAGAAAAAGTGAGGGCTCTATCGATCAAATAGAGTCCATTAATATCCGGCAAGGATCAGTATTCGGACAGAGGCCAGGATTGGCCTATTTTATCTGAAAAGGATCCAATGGTGCCATCAATACTCCTATTATTCTTAGCATATAACCGTTTTACATTAACATTGTAGTTCTTTGGCTCGGCCATTCTACAGGCCTACAAGGCTTGAGGAACTCCAAGCGGTACTCAGTATAATGGTCTATCAGTCTACAGCCATGTCACCCTGAACATGCCCTATCTTATCTTGTCTGATCTCATTATAATGGTCTATCAGCCTACGGCCGTGTCACCCTGAACGCGCCCCATCTCGTCTGATCTCAGTATAATGGTCTATCAGAGGGGGCTTCCAGCCATTCTCCACTACCAAGGAAAAGTGAGGGCCCTATCTATCAAATAGAGTCCATTAATATCCGGCAAGGATCAGTATTCAGACAGAGGCCAGGATTGGCCTTTTGTATCTGAAAAGGATCCAATGGTGCCATCAATACTCCTATTATTCTTAGCATATAACCGTTTTACATTAACATTGTAGTTCTTTGGCTCGGCCATTCTACAGGCCTACAAGGCTTGAGGAACTCCAAGCGGTACTCAGTATAATGGTTTATCAGCCTAGGGCCGCATCACCCTGAACGCGCCCCATCTTGTCTTATCTCAGTATAATGTTCTATCAGCCTATAGCCACGTCACCCTGAACTCACCCCATCTCGTCTGATCCAGTATAATGGTCTATCAGAGGGGGCTCCCAGTCATTCTCCACTACCAAGGAAAAGTGAAGGCTCTATCGATCAAATAGAGTCCATTAATATCCGGCAAGGATCGGTATTTGGACAGAGGCCAGGATTGGCCTATTTTATCTGAAAAGGTTTCGATGGTGCCATCAATACTCCTATTATTCTTAGCATATAACCGTTTTACATTAACATCAGAGTACTTTGGCTCGGCCATTCTACAGGCCTACAAGGCTTGAGGAACTCCAAGCGGTACTCAGTATAATGGTCTATAGCCTACGGCCACATCACCCTGAACGTGCCCCATCTCGTCTGATCCAGTATAATGGTCTATCAGAGGGGGCTCCCAGCCATTCTCCACTACCAAGGAAAAGTGAGGGCTCTATCTATCAAATAGAGTCCATTAATATCTGGCAAGGATCGGTATTTGGACAAAGGCCAGGATTGGCCTATTTTATCTGAAAAGGATCCAGTGGTGCCATCAATACTCCTATTATTCTTAGCATATAACCGTTTTACATTAACATCGGAGTACTTTGGCTCGGCCATTCTACAGGCCTACAAGGCTTGAGGAACTCCAAGCAGGACTCAGTATAATGGTCTATCAGCCTACGGCCACGTCACCCTGAACGTGCCCCATCTCGTCTGATCTCAGTATAATGGTCTATCAGAGGGGGCTCCCAGCCATTCTCCACTACCAAGGGAAAGTGAGGTCTCTATCGATCAAATAGAGTCCATTAATATCCAGCTGAGTGAATGATTAACGGCTCCTTCTCCTCTGTATCATTCACACGTATCAGTATCCCTTTTCTTTTTTTGTAATATGATCTATGGTCCCCCTAAGAATATACACTATTTCTGCTCATGCCTGGCATTCCATTAACATCGGAAAATCTGAGTACGTTGTCATAAGACATAGTTCTTTTTATGCATCGCTATAGTCACAATTTATACTCAATACCGACGTTCTCCTTGGTATCATTTGCAGCCCTTTTCTGTACCGGACTTCCTTCTGTACCCTATATTCAATGCTAAGGTGTGAATGTGAGGAAGAACAGCAACTCGCCCAGTGAAAGTTCATGTGCATTAGTTCTATGCAAATGGGACAAGAAACAAATGTTATTAGACAGTGTTGGTCCAATATTTTCATTGATTTGAAACAGTAAATACCGCATTTGGCCATTAGATGGCGCTATGTATCATAGGAAATTCCTGCTTTGCACCATCTTGTGGCCAAATACAATATTTTCCATTTTAAATGAAAAACAATCGTTCAGCTCAGGACGTAGCCTAATAACATTCATTTTGTGCAACATTACCATATACATGCACTGTTACAATGGCAGCACAGTGGCTAAATGGTTAGCACTTTCGCCTGGCAGCACTAGGGTCATTGGTTCGAATCCCAACCACGGCACCACCTATCTGGAGTTTGCATGTTCTCCCTGTGCCTGCGTGGGTTTCCTTCGGGTACTCCGGTTTCCTCCCACACTCCAAAGACATGCTGGTAGGTTAATTGGCTCCTGTCTAAATTGTCCCTAGTATGTGTATGTATGAATGTGAGTTAGGGACCTTAGATTGTATGCTCCTCGGGGGCGGGGACTGATGTGAATGTACAATATCTATGTAAAGCGCGGAGTAAATTGATGGCGCTGTAGAAGTACCTGAAATAAATAAATAAAAATGGCAGGTTTTTTTTATAAATACACCTCTAAGTGTCTCATGGTTTACTAAAACTATCCAACAGGATATGGAAGTGTGGATACTAATACATGGTGTCCAGTTTTGTTGTTGTTAGACTTACCAAAATGTATAGACCCTTATCCTCCCTAGCGGTCTGATTATGTCCATATTTCTGTGCTCAAAGCGGTACATTTTTTTGCATGGAAATATGTATTTTTTTTATTGTAGGCCTGTAATTTTTAGGAATAACTCACTGAAATCTGTCCGAGCAAGAGTCTAGTAAACATCCCGGGGATGATAGAATTTGAAACACGAAATCATAAATTATAATTTAATAAATAATCATAAAAAATAATAATATAATAATAATAAATTTAATTCAATAATATAATCAAACCAAAAACACTGAAATGTGAAATATAGCGCCAAGTTCGCACATCACTGAGCAAAGTCGCAGAATCGTTTTCAGTGTCTGATGAGGAATTTCCCCCATGAATCATTATCACTCAATTCTGCAAGTGGTTCTGATTTACTATCGCTGTTCTCTAGCCGGTCTAAAACCGCGTCTGACCTCAAGGGACGCTTTTTGGACGCCATGGACGTTTCTCAGTTTCCAGGCAGAAAGAACAGTAAAAATGCAGGCAGGGGGCCGGACAAAGCACTCGGGACACAATGTATGTGAAATGGTTTGATACAGGAATGTTATACTATGTGATTTTAGTATACTTAGTGAATGTCCGTCCCCCATACGTTCCGTCCCCCGTACGTCCCGACATCGCAGGGACCGGAACCCAGAAGACAGATGCCGGCATCGGCCAGAGGACATTGCCGGGGACACTGCAGGGGGGACATCGCGGGAGCGCAGGACAAGGTAAGTGCAGAAGAGATCCCGGAGCAACGCTGCAGTGTATTCCCGAGTGTAGCTCGGGGGGGGGGGGGGGGTTACCGCTTGTGGTGCTGAAACTTTACCCCGAGCTACACTCGGGAATACCGCCGGGGGGGTTAAGGCCTCGGTCAAGCAGTCACGTTTTAATTCTCTTTTAAAAAATGTTAAAACATGTTTGTTGTTAAAGGCAATGTTATAGATCGAAGAAAGGGGAAAAAAACCTGCACTACACCCCAGACAATACAATATGTGCATAAATGTGTGAAAAATATACATATTCTGAAACAAGTGAACTTCTGCTACTCTTTCCCTGAACACCAGAAAATACAAAAGATATCAAAAATGAGTGTGCTGTACACGAAAAAAATCATAAACAATAATAAATCAAATAAATGCTGCTGCATAAAAAATGTGCATAAATTAATTGAAATAATATAAGTCCACATTCATATATTAAATAATGAAAAGTCCCAAAATCCAATAACACAGTGCTGTGTGCTAAAGAAATCCTCCAACAGAAAGTACATAGGTGTCCACAAATGCTTGATACAAAAAAAGAAAAAAATCAGCCTCTTACCAGACACTTTGATCTCCAATCAGGAGATCAAATGAGCAGATGGTGTTCAGATCCCACCACACTGACACCCTAGTTAGCTGTATCAAGGAGATGAATAGGAGATGGACAACTGCAAGTTCACATGAACGAATCCATCACATCAGACAGCTCTCCACATCACGCAAGGAAAGGTTTAAGAAAGAAGAAAAAAAACGTCATAGTGCGACCCGATAAACCAGCAAAGAATTATTTAAAGTATTGCACTTACATAGATAATGTGCATAAAGGCAGTGCAAACATTTAAAATTCCCGCGGTCTCAGACCACCAGGCAGAATGAGGTGACGTCATAGAAAGCTCCGCCCGACACGCGTTTCTGCAAAAATGGCGTCCTTGGAGAAAAATGTTATAGATCGAGGCTCCTCCCACCAGCAGGTTTTGGAAAATAGCTCATGTTTTGTTTTTTTGGATGCGTTCATGCGTTTTGAAGACCATAGAAGTCAGAGGTCGACGCAGGGGCGTCCCTAGGGTTGGTGTCACCCGGTGCGATAACACTTGGTGACACCCCCTCCGGCGATCCCCGCAGGATGGTTCGGATCTGCGGATTGAGCATAATGGATTGGACTCCGATCCATTATGCTCCCCAATCCACAGATCCGATCCATCCTGCGGGGATGGTCGGCTTGCTTTACAACTTACCTTTTTCGTGGAGCGGGTCCCATGTCACCTCATGTGGTAGGTGACACCCGGTGCGGCGCGCACCCCCCCCCCCCCCCCCCACACCTGCCTCCGCACGCCACTGGGTCGTTGCATTATATCACATGTATAATCAGGGCTTTTTTTCTCAGAGTAGGTGCAGGGACTCCTCTCTTCTGAGTCACCCCTTCTCTTTGCCCCCCTATCCACGTCCAAGCACCGTTCCTTGGTTTCGCTTCTTACCCCCACCCATTTAGATAATACAGAGCCAAGTATCATTTTGTGGTGCTAAGTAATTTGTGTCCCCTGCAGCCAGCAACAATAGAACTTCCCCCCCAAAAAAGCATAGACCCCCCCCAGACTTTCCCAGCAAAATTAGACAACCCACAACAATATACCCCCCCAGCAACAACAAACTTATCCCACCAACAATAAATCCCCCAGCAACAATAAACAACCTGCAACAAAATACCCCCAGCAACAATAGACCTCCCCACCCAAAACAGATCCCCCAGCAACAATAGATCCTCACAGCAATAGCAGACAACCCGCAACAACCCCCCCAGCAACAATAGATCAACCCCAGGAACAATAGACCCCTACCAGCAACAATAGCTCTCCCAGCTGCCAACACCAGTAGACCCTCCAGCAGCCAGCAACAATAGACCCCAACCTCAGCAGTAGGTCCCTTACAACAACTGTCCCCCAGCAACACAGGACACCTCCAGCAACAATAGATCCCCAAGCAATAGTAAACAACCTGCAACAAAATACCCCCCAGCAACAATAGAGCAACCACAGGAACAATAGATCCCTACCAGCAACAATTGCTCTCCCAGCAGCCAACACCTGTAGACCCTCCAGCAGCCAGCAACAATAGACCCCTAGCTCAACAGTAGATCCCTTACAACAACAACTGCCACCCCCAACAGCAACACAGCCCCCCCCCCCCAAGGCAACAATAGATTCCCTCAGCAATAGTAAACAACCTGCAACTAAATACCCCCCCCCCAGCAACAATAGAGCAACCCCAGGAACAATAGACCCCTACCAGCAACAATAGCTATCTCACCAGCCAACACCAATAGACCCTCTAGAAGTCAGCAACAAAAGGCCCCAACCTCAACAGTAGATCCCTTACAGCAACAACTTCACCCCCCCAGCAACAATATATCCCCCCAGCAATAGTAGACAACCTTCAACAAAATACCCCCCCAGCAACAATAGAGCCACCCCAGGAACAATAGACCCCTAGCAGCAACAATAGCTCTCCCACCAGCCAACATCAGTAGACCCTCCAGCAGCCAGCAACAATAGACCCCAACCTCAACAGTAGATCTCTTACAGCAACAACTGCCCCCCCAAGCAGCATATGACTCCTCCAGCAACCGTAGATCCCCATCAGCAACCATAGATCCCCCCTGCAACAATAGACCCCGCTCCCCCAGCAGCAAATGGCCCCTCAGCAGCCAGCATCAACAGACCCTCCAGCACACCTAAGCACCCCTTCCCTTTACATTCAGTCAGTGGTGTGTTTAGGTCTTGTGCTGCCCTAGGCAACACAAAAATGGAACCCCCTACCCACAGAAAGAGCTTGACACCGACAAACACCACACCCTCCCTAGTGGTGAGAGCCTGACATTGTCCAACAACACCCCTGTCCCCCCCACCCAAGAGGGCCTTCCACTAACAGACATTTCCCCCTCCTTCCCAGCGAGAGAGGGAAAGACACTCATCTTCACAACTCTGGACATCCCTGGGAACGAGAGTCGGGCTCTGCATACTCCGTCATGCAGCCCGCAGCCTCTCTCAGATCCCACCTGGTCCCGTGCCACATGCAGGGGCGGACTGACAACTCATGGGGCCCCCGGGCAATAGGGGATCATGGGGCCCCTGTGTCCTTGCCACACTCAAAAAAGCCTATAAAAAAGGTACCAGGGGCATCTCATGGGGCCCCCTACTGACCCCGGGCCCTCGGGCAGTGCCAGAGTGCTCGATTGGTCAGTCCGCCCCTGGCCACATGTGTCCCTTCTTCTGTCCCTTCTTCTGGGAAGCGGTGCTGCCCCCTTGAAAAATGCCGCCCTAGGCAAATGCCTTGTTTGCCTTGTGGTAAATACACCCCTGCATTCAGTGCTGAAGGTGCCGAAACTGCACTCCCGGCATCTCCACTGAAAAAACGCCCTGTCTATAATACTCTCTGGTGTGTTTTTATCCCCTGGTACCAAGCAGGACGAAGAGCTAACAATAAATGAAGAGCCAGGGACAGTCAGACCGGGGAGGAAGGGACCAGATGATGCCGGATTTCCTCCTGCTAGGAAAAGAGTCAGCCTCTATCTGTCTTGCTGCAGCTTCTAATGCACACTGTGAGCAGCTCACAGTGTGCAGTGAAATCAGAGGAAGCCATTTCAGTCCAGGAGAGGAGCTTAAAAAAAAAATGTGCTTTTGCAAAAGTCAACAAATAAGCCTTTAAATGCCAATTACGACGTTTAAAGCGTCCTCAGAAAATACGGCGTTCTGAGTACTTTTAAGCGCAGAAAAAAAATGATTTTTTTTTCACTTCTGTATTCATCTTTTTAATTCTGTCGTATATTTCACAGATGAGCTATGAAAGTGTCGGAATTAGTTTCTGAGTCAACTAAGGCAGAAGTAATATAGTGTTACATCTCTGTGCGTTGAGTACATTTTGTATCCGTGTAATTCACCCTCTAACTCACCGGGATGATGCCGTAAAACAGGCAGTCTGTGGGGGTGCCAGCCGCAGCCGCTCCTGTTGGATGCATGCTTGATTTATATTGGCAGTAATACCAAATCTTCCTCTCCTGCCCGGCATTACCGGAGGAAGCTCCAACTCGTGCAGGGTGCCGGGAATGGATGTCCTCAACCCAACAGCTTCTGTTTGGGTACATTGACCATTATGGAATGTGACTGCATCTAATCCTCGGTCTACCCTAGTGCACGGCGCAGGTACTGCAGCCCATTCATTTGAATGGCCTACCAACCTGTGAACCAATATGCACCACACCGCAGCGCCCATACCCCTGCAACACCCTGTTACCCAATGTGCACCACACTGCAGCGCCCATACCCCTGCACCACCCTGTTACCCAATGTGCACCACACTGCAGAGCCCATACCCTGGCACCAACCTGTGAACCAATGTGCACCACACTGCAGCGCCCATACCCTGGCACCAACCTGTGAACCAATGTGCACCACACTGCAACGCCCATACCCCTGCACCAACCTGTGAACCGATGCACACCAAACTGCAGCACCCATACCCTGGCACCAACCTGTTACCCAATGTGCACCACACCACAGCGTCCATAACCCTGCATCAAACTGTGAACCAATGTGCACCACACTGCAGAGGCCATACCCCTGCACCAACCTGTTACCCAATGTGCACCACACTGCAGCTCCCATACCCTGACACCAATCTGTTACCCAATGTGCACCACACTGCAGCGCCCATACCCCTGCACCAACCTGTGAACCAATGTGCACCACACTGCAGCGCCCATACCCTGGCACCAACCTGTGAACCAATGTGCACCACACTGCAGCGCCCATACCCTGGCACCAACCTGTGAACCGATGCACACCAAACTGCAGCACCCATACCCTGGCACCAATCTGTTACCCAATGTGCACCACACCACAGCGTCCATAACCCTGCATCAAACTGTGAACCAATGTGCACCACACTGCAGAGGCCATACCCCTGCACCAACCTGTTACCCAATGTGCACCACACCACAGCTCCCATACCCCTGCACCAACCTGTTACCCAATGTGCACCACACCGCAGCTCCCATACCCTGACACCAACCTGTGAACCAATGTACACCACAATGCAGCTCCCATACCCTGACACCAACCTGTGAACCAATGTACACCACAATGCAGCTCCCATACCCCTGCACTGACCTGTGAACCAATGTGCACCACACTGCAGCTCCCATACCCCTGCACCAACCTGTTACCCAATGTGCACCACACTGCAGCGTCCATACCTTGACACCAACCTCTGAACCAATGTGCACCACACTGCAGTGCCCATACCCCTGCACCAACCTGTTACCCAATGTGCACCACACCACAGCGCCCATAACCCTGCATCAACCTGTGAACCAATGTACACCACACTACAGCTCCCATATCCTGACACCAAACAGTTACCCAATGTGCACCACTCTGCAGCGCCCATACCCCTGCACCTACCTGTGAACCAATGTACCCCTGCACCAACCTGTGAACCAATGTACACCACACGGCAGCGCCCATACCCCTGTACCTACCTGTGAACCTATGTACCCCTGCACCAACCTGTGAACCAATGTACACCACACGGCAGCGCCCATACCCCTGCACCAACCTGTGAACCAATGTACCCCTGCACCAACCTGTGAACCAATGTACACCACACGGCAGCGCCCATACCCCTGTACCAACCTGTGAACCAATGTACCCCTGCACCAACCTGTGAACTAATGTACACCACACGGCAGTGCCCATACCCCTGTACCAACCTGTTACCCAATGTGTCATAAGGGAACTGACTACAAGAACCCAGGAAAAGAAAGATAGACCTCTGATGAAGCACCACAGTGCATGCACAATACAAGGAACCAAGAAGATATTTGGCCTTCTGATGAACACTGCAGTACATGTACATCATCAGGGAGCCGGCTGCAAGAACCAGGAAGAGACAACTGGCCCAATGATGAGTAAGCATGCTACCTGTGCATCATAGGGGAACCAACTTCAAGAACCCGGGAAAAGAAAGATGGACCTCTGATGAAGCACCACAGCGCATGCACATTACAAGGAACCAAGAAGAGAGATGGCCCTCTCATGAACACTGTGGTGCATGTACATCATCAGGGAGCCGGCTGCAAGAATCAGGAAGAGACAACCTTCCCTCTGATGAGTTAGCATGGTGCGTGTGTGTCACAAAGGAACCGATTGCAAAAGCCTGGGAAAAGAAAGATGGCCCCCTAATAAAGCTCCGTGGTGCATGCACGTCAATGGGGAACCAGCTGCAAGAACCTGGAAAATACAGACAGTCCCTAATGAGGCGCTGCGGCACATGCACTGTAGATTGCCTCAATGCCTCCTGGGGTGCAGGACCTGGCTACTTTCTTGGCTTCACTCTTCATTCTTTTCTAAGTGAGAAAAACAGGCCCTAAAAAAAAAAGGTATTTCTAAATGAATATAAAAAAAAATTAAACAAAAATGTCCAAGGAAGCGGAAAGGTATGGAGAATGTCTGAGGAGGGTGAAGGTCCGCTTTAAGCCGCTATAGCAGCTAGACGAGTTTTGTATTCATTGACCAGGAAATTCACTGAATTGCTGAAGAGCGTCATTGTACGGAAAATATTACGGGAGGCTTTTACTCAGTGGCGGGAGGTGATACCAATATCCATCTCTTTCCGTCAAGGTCTTTTTTTTTTTTTCTTTTTTTTTTTTTTTAATCATGGGGTGGTGATGTACGTAGAACCATAAAGTGATTTAAAGTGACAAGAGAATCGAAGCGGCTCCCACCTGTCCCTGATTGGCTGTCAGTGTCACTATTGTCATTAAACCGAGCTGCTCTTGTCTGAGCGTACAGCGAGAAATCCTTGACTGCGGCAATGACGGTTGCATGATTTAAAGGGTAAACACTTCTATTTATAGATTGTGTTTGTTTTTACTATACTGTTGACACACATCCAATAAAACTCAAAGGGAATCCATGTATAGTATTTCCAAATGTCTATAACCAGACGCAGGGAAGAGACGACTTAATGTCCTAATGTGTATCAGCATACTAAAAATGTTATTTTTACGTAGAGTTTGTTATTACACATATACATGGGACAGTCATTTAACCACTTGTATATGCCTCTCCATTACCAGGCCATTTATCAGTGCTGGTGTACATCTGCACTATATTGCCAAAAGTATTGGGCCGCCTGTCTTTCCACACACATGAACTTTAATGGCCCTCCAGTCTTAGTCCGGAGGGTTCAATATTGAGTTGGCCCCGCCCTTTGCAGCTATAACAGCTTCAACTCTTCTGGGAAGGCCGTCCACAAGGTTTAGGAGGGTGTCTATGGGAAGGTTGGACCATTCTTCCAGAAGCACATTTGTCAGGTCAGGCACTGATGTCGGGGGAGGAGGCCTGGCTCGCAGTCTCCACTCTAATTCATCCCAAAGGTGTTCTATGGGGTTGAGGTCAGGACTCTGTGCAGGCCAGTCAAGTTCCTCCACCCCAAACTGGCTCCTCTATGTCTTTATGGACCTTGCTTTGTGCACTGGTCATCCCCTTTGGTCACTGGGGCCATCCCCAAACTCTTCCCACAAAGTTGGGAGCATGAAATTGTCCAAAATGTCTTGGTATACTGATGCCTTAATAGTTCCCTTTGCTGGAACTAGGGGGCCAAGCACAACCCCCGAAAAACAACCCCACACCATAATCCCCCATTCACCAAACTTTACACTTGGCACAATGCAGTCGGTCAAGTACCGTTCTCCTGGCAACCGCCAAACCCAGACACGTCCATTGGAATGCCAGACAGAAGCGTGATTGGTCACTCCAGAGAACACGTCTCCTCTGCTCTAGAGTCCAGTGGCGGCGTGCTTTACACCACGGCATCCGACGATTTGCATTGCACTTGGTGATGTAAGGCTTGGATGCAGCTGCTCGGCCATGGAAACCCATTCCATGAAGCTCTCTACGCACTGTTGTTCCAGAGAACACGCCTCCACTGCTCTATATAGTCAGTGTTGCAATCAGGGGTCAGGCTCGGAGACCAGTAGCTATAGCAGTAGACTGACCAGCAGGATAAGTGCAGCAGCAAATCACACTAGCGGATGATGTAGGCTCTCCCGAGGTGTGGAGTCTAAGCACTAACTGGTGCGATCAGAAATCCTGATGGTGGAGATGGGTTTTGCTGTGTGTTAGTACGAAGTCAGGGTCCTCAGAATTGCCCCACCAGGAGGTGAGCCAGCCGGAGTCCAGTAGAAGATATAGCAGGTAGAGATCAAGCAGAAGCATAGGCAGTAAACCAGATAATGGTTGGTAACGTGGTTACAGGTTGGGATTAAACAGATGCGTAGTTGAGGAACAAGCCAAAAGTCAAAAACAAGATACAGATGGCAGCAACAGTGACATATTAGCTGGAGAGAGCACAATAATCTGGTAAACAGAAAGTGCGGAGACATGGCTTCAAAAGGAAGTTCAAGGGAGAAGCAAAGGGTTCAAGGTTCAAGAGAAACAAGGAAGGAATGTCCAATGGATCAGGCAGGGAGATGTCCACCATCTCAGGTGGCTCGGACCAGGGGCGGACTAACCATTGGGAAACTTGGGCACTGCCCGAGGGCCCGGGGTCAGTAGGGGGCCCCATGAGATGCCCCTGGTACCTTTTTCATAGGCTTTTTTGAGTTTGGGCAAGGGCACAGGGGCCCCATGATCCCGTATTGCCCGGAGGCCCCATGAATTGTCAGTCCGCCCCTGGCTCAGACACATTGCCAGAGACATCATCAGACACAGCGGAGGTTGCAGGTTCATACCTGGATCCTGACAGTCAGTGACATTTCCAGGATCCCAGTGTGTTCACCAGAACAGGAGGAGAGGGGAAACCTTCCCAACACAACATAGACAGAATCAAACCCGGCCACAGCTTCCAATCATATTAAATAATGTCAATATTTTTGTTCACAATCCCCATTAAATGATGTTCATCTGTGATCTATAACACGGCGCTGGTTATTTGTGAAAAAGCTTTCGCAGTCAGAGGAAAACGCCGAGCATTTCATTTTCTTCTTAATTTTGTTTCCTAAATAATACAATCATCCGAAATGTAAATTCACCGGCCAAACATAATACTCCGCAGAAAAGACAAACCGCAGATGGCTGAAATATGTAATCATTGCTGGGCTCATCTTCACAATGGAACTATGACAAAAATCAATAACCTCATCAAATTTGCTAGCGGCCAGCATAAGAAAATCGCAGGGCGGCGAGTTGGACTGTTACGGTTAATGTGATCTAGTATTGGCCGTTACTTCCAAATGTGTTAATTTTTCCCTAAATTATGGAACAAATAAATAATAATTCAGTGCAGGTCAGACATTGATATTCAGGGTGATATTCAGGGTGGTGGTTAGACTGTATTGCCCAAGGATACAAATGAATAATTCATACATACCTGGGATCAGCCTCCTATACAGCAGGGCTGGAGTGTGAGAGGAAGAAGCAACACAGGCAGCCAATCAGTTCTTGTCTTGGTAAGAAGAATTATGATAGGAGGTGAAAGCAGAGTGACAGCAGAGAGGCAGAGGCATCCCTAGAGTTGGTGTCACCCGGTGCGATACCACTTGGTGACACCCCCCTCCGACGATCAGAATGGATCGGATCTGCCGATTGAGCATAATGGATCGGACTCCGATCCATTATGCTCCCCATCCTGCGGGGATCGTCGGCTTTCTTTACAACTTACCTTTTCGTGAAGCGGGTCTAGTGTCACTCCGTATAGGTTGCATGCCGACGATCCCCGCAGGATGGTTCGGATCAAAGGACTGAGCATAATGGATCGGAGTCCAATCCATTATGCTCCCCAATACGCAGATCCAATCCATCCTGCGGGGATCATCAGCATGCAACCTATACGGGGTGACACCGGACCCGCTTCACGAAAAGGTAAGTTGTAAAGAAAGCCGACGATCCCCGCAGGATGGATGGGATCTGCGTATTGGGGAGCGTAATGGATTGGACTCCGATCCATTATGCTCAATCCTTTGACCCGAACCATCCTGCGGGGATCGTCGGCATGCAACCTATACGGAGTGACACTAGACCCGCTTCACGAAAAGGTAAGTTGTAAAGAAAGCCGACGATCCCCGCAGGATGGATGGGATCTGCGTATTGGGGAGCGTAATGGATTGGACTCCGATCCATTATGCTCAATCCTTTGACCCGAACCATCCTGCGGGGATCATCGGCATACAACCTATACGGGTGACACCGGACCCGCTCCATGAAAAGGTAAGTTGTAAAGAAAGCCGACGATCCCCGCAGGATGGATCGGATCCATCCTGCGGGAATCGTCGGCTTTGCAACTTACCTTTTTCATGGAGTTGGTCCGGTGTCACCCCGTGCGGTAGGTGTCACCCGGTGTGGGCCGTACCCCCCGCACCTGCCTCGGGACGCCACTACAGAGAGGTGAGCTCATCACTTCTCCATTCATTGTCCAGTCAAAGGCTGGGGGATGACCTGGGCTCAGAGGAAAGTGGGATGAATGATGCTGGCCTTCAGAGTGAGGACATCTACTGGCAGAAAAATAGTACTTTGGGGTAAATCTCTAAAGTGGTTGCAGAGGCTGAAGGTTTTTTACCTTCATCCATTGGCTCCCGCTGCTGTGAATCACAGCCAGTGAGCCAATGAGAACAGAGCAGGGGGTGGAGCCAAACCACAGCTTTACCTGTCTTAAGGATGCATAGAGCAGTGGTTCGGGGGCGAGCATGCAGTGGTGCCCCCAGGGTAAGCAGCTTTCCCTGGGGGCACTGCTTGAGGGGGAGGAGCCAGGAGCACGGGCAGGGACCCGAAAAGAAGAGGATCTGGGCTGCTCCATGCAAAATCATTGCACAGAACAGGTAAGCATAGAAATATTTGTTATTAAAAAAATAAAGCTTTAGTGTCTCTTTAAAGCGGAGTTCCAGCTGAAAAGAAAATGTCAGCAGCTACAAAAACTGTAGCTGCTGACTTTTAAAATACAGCCACTTACCTGTCCCTCGGTCCTGCGGTGTCCTCACCATCGTTGGTTTCACCGGCCGTCTTCTCTCCCTGGCACCGGCATCTTCAGTGTGGGCACCCGGCTGTGACAGCTTGCAGCTTCACAGCCGGGTGCCCACTGCGCATGCGCGAGAAGTGCTGCGCTTTGTGAATGGTCCCGTAGTCTTCTGGGACCTGTCATGTGTCCTAGAAGACTACAGGCAGGAAGGGAGGACTTCTGCTTCCAATCGCCTAGGCGGTCGCAGCGGAAGTGGGAGCCTGTCAAATTCGGGTACCCGCTCCCCAAAGGTGCCAATCCTTAATGGGGAGTGGGGACAGAGCATTAAAGCGGAACTTCTCTTTTTGGGTGGAACTCCTCTTTAATGTTGTAGAAAATGCTGTTTTATTTTTATTTCTTTTAATGTGCTCTTCAATTTTAGCTTGTTACTTTTACCTTCTTCTTTCACTGTCCAGTCACTGGCTTGGGGCAGTACCAGGATAACCTGGGCTCAGAGGAAGAAGCAACACAGGCAGCCAATCAGTTCATGTCTTGGCAAGAAGCATTCTGATAGGAGGTGAAAGCAGAGTGACAGCAGAGTGACAGAGAGGTGAGCTCATCACTTCTCCATTCATTGTCCAGTCAAAGGCTGGGGGATGACCTGGGCTCAGAGGAAAGTGGGTTGAATGATGCTGGCCATCAGACTGAGGACATCTACTGGCAAAAAAATAGCCCTGCAAAGTAAATCTCTGTTGAAGGTTAAAGTTGTAGCAAAAACTATTTTGTTATTTTTTTTATTTTGTTTATTTTATTTTGTTTATTTTATTTTGTTTATTTTTATCTTGTTATTTTTAGCTGGAGTTTTGCTAATCCTAAACCAGGATATAAAACAATCTTTCTGGTCGCAAAGACGTTAAATTGCATGCGACGCTTTCATCTTATAAATTTAGGATTTACAGAATTGTTTGACATTGACCAACATGATTGCTGGAAGATTGTTTTTTTTTTTTTTTTTACTCCTCTGGAACATAACCATCTTCCAGCAGCACGCCGACTGTTCCCTGGCTGTCAGGCAGGCGGCGGCGGTTACGTCCAGGCGTTTCAAAAACATTTGCCGGTGATTAACGTTCCAAGGTTTGAAAAAATAATAAAAAGAGAAAAGAAAAAAAAAGATAAATAAACTCCAAACCCAGACGGAAGGTCTTGTGCAAAGGCCGAACGCTCCGTACCGAGAAGCGTTTCTCGTTCTTGGATCTCGCCCTTCGTACAATTACCGTTTTAATCATTTTAGTGGAAGATTCATGGCTCTTTTCTGCAGAGTCATTGTGCAGCAAATGTGTTTGTGATGCGGTGCTCCAGACGGCCTGCCAATCTCTGGAGATCGTGTACAAATATCACTGTGCATTGTGAGGCTTTGGAGCCATGCTCCAGCATAATGGAGGCAGAGGAGCTGCCCGGACTGTCAATGGGTACAGATAAACAAGCAAATAAAAGGAACACTCCATATAAACCTGGATAGTGAATGAATCTATTCTCCCTGGAGAAGAGGCAATTAGGAGAGGATATGATCACCTCGTTTGAATACATAAGTGGTCCGTTGAGCTAACTTGCTGCAATGTTGTTTAAGGCCCAAAGATTTCTCCCTCGAAGACCTTAAAGTGGTAATAAAGGCAAATTAAAATACATATCATACATGTCGCACTTACCTGGCTGGAGTGCCAGCAGGGGGTCCGAGAAGGGAAGGCTCAGGGCTGCTCTGTGCAAAGCCTTCTCTTCTTGGACCCCCTGCTGGCGCTCCAGACCCTTCCCTCTTGCCAAGTGCCCCCACAGCAAGCAGCTTGCTATGGGGGCACCCAAGCAGGCACTGCTCCTGAGCCGCTGCTCTGTGCCCATTCACACACTAGCATTGCTCGGCTCTGCCCCCGGTGATTGACTCACTGGTTGTGCTTGACAGTATCAGGAGCCAATGCTCTTGCTGCTGTCCCAACCAATAAGGAGGAAGAGTCCCCTGGATAGTGAATGAATCTATTCTCCCTGGAGAAGAGGCAATTAGGAGGGGATATGATCACCTCGTTTGAATACATAAGTGGTCCGTTGAGCTAACTTGCTGCAATGTTGTTTACTTTGAGGTCTTCGAGGGAGATATCTTTGGGCCTAAAAGTGATAATAAAGGCAAATTAAAATAAATATCATACATGTCGCACTTACCTGGCTGGAGCGCCAGCAGGGGGTCCGAGAAGGGAAGGCTCAGGGCTGCTCTGTGCAAAGCCTTCTCTTCTTGGACCCCCTGCTGGTGCTCCAGACCCTTCCCTCTTGCCAAGTGCCCCCACAGCAAGCAGCTTGCCATGGGGGCACCCAAGCAGGCACTGCTCCTGAGCCTCTGCTCTGTGCCCATTCACACACTAGCATTGCTCAACTCCGCCCCCCAGGTGATTGACTCACTGGTTGTGCTTGACAGTATCAGGAGCCAATGGCTCTTGCTGCTGTCCCAACCAATAAGGAGGAAGAGTCCCCTGGATAGTGAATGAATCTATTCTCCCTGGAGAAGAGGCAATTAGGAGGGGATATGATCACCTCGTTTGAATACATAAGTGGTCCGTTGAGCTAACTTGCTGCAATGTTGTTTACTTTGAGGTGTTCGAGGGAGAAATCTTTGGGCCTTAAAGTGATAATAAAAGCAAATTAAAATAAATATCATACATGTCGCACTTACCTGTCTGGAGCGCCAGCAGGGGGTCCGAGAAGGGAAGGCTCAGGGCTGCTCTGTGCAAAGCCTTCTCTTCTTGGACCCCCTGCTGGCGCTCCAGACCCTTCCCTCTTGCCAAGTGCCCCCACAGCAAGCAGCTTGCTATGGGGGCACCCAAGCAGGCACTGCTCCTGAGCCTCTGCTCTGTGTGCCCATTCACACACTAGCATTGCTCAGCTCCGCCCCCCAGGTGATTGACTCACTGGTTGTGCTTGACAGTATCAGGAGCCAATGGCTCTTGCTGCTGTCCCAACCAATAAGGAGGAAGAGTCCCCAGAGAGCAGCTTCTCTTATGCACAATGCTGAAATGAGACTGGGCTCAAGTAAGTATTGGGGGGGGCTGCTGCACATAAAAAGGTTTTTAACCTTCGTGCATAGAATAAACCTTGACCCTTTGTAAGCACTTTAAAGGCAAGAGTTTTCATTTTATGTAGACAGTAAAGCTTTCTTAGAACAGAAGGTATTCATAAGTCTCATTCCACCACATACCCTAAACATAAAAACTTTCATCCTTATTTCAGGATAATGAATGCAGCTATGCAAATTATTCCTTTATGCCCAAATTGTTACTTTATTTAAATCTGCTAGTACATCTAGCCCTCCCCTCCCTTCAGGCTGACAATGCTGCTGTCTGCTGTGCCCCCTGTGCTCCTTCATCCAGATTGGGGGCACTCTAAGACAGGAGGTTTGTCACTGGCCAGATCACTAGCTTATAACAGAGGGGAAAATTCCAAAAAGTGAAAACAAATGCAGCCACCACATCTAATTAATACCTTTGTAATGTGGTTGTAAACCTCAGACATGAATTATGAACAAAGCATATCCCTCTATAGTGTGTACAAAATGTTGGAGGTTCAGAATTGCCAAACTCTTCTTGTTTCCATAATCTTTGGTCAGTGCAAACCACAATACATCCTTGATGCATACATTCTCCCAGGGGCGGACTGACCATTTGGAAACTCGGACACTGCCCGAGGGCCCAGGGTCAGTAGGGGGCCCCATGAGATGCCTCTGGTACCTTTTTCATAGTCTTTTTTGAGCTTGGGCAAGGACACAGGGGCCGCATGATCCCCTATTGCCCAGGGGTCCCATTAGTTGTCAGTCCGCCCCTGCATTCTCCAATACACCAAAGCCCTTCAACAAGAAGAATGGCCACTCCATGGACATTTCCATGCTTGTTAAAACCTCTTCTAGAGGACCTAGAGAGGCAATTACTGCTCTGGGGGGTTCAATAGCATGCAATGCTTGGGATACACCACAAGGCCAAGATGGACTGGTGCTTACTACCCATTAACCTTGGAGTCAGACACTATCTAAGTCAATAGCAGAGAAGTGTAGCGTAGACCCCAAGCTGGTCCTGCTTTTTTCCCCAGGTTCTGTTCCCTATTGGATTCATGGCAGCCAGGCAAACAATAGTTTTGCAGTCTCTCCATTCAATAACCAGGCAGAAGTTTCTTTTTTTGGGTTTGTTGGTAGAAGAACTTGAATGGGGAATAGCGTGAGCTTTGAGATACTTTAGAACTGGTGCAACTTGAACTGAGGACACTCTCCTTCAAACTTAATCAAAGTAGGACACTATTAGAAGAGGTGGTGGACATTCAGCTCTAGGGGGATCTCAAACTGGAAACAGCCCTGAGCCAGCAAGCTCTCCCAAACAAAAAGAGCCTAACACAACAGCAGTCTCTCTAGGATCGCCATTGGGCCTTTACCCACTGTGTCCATGTATACTTTGATGCCTCCTTCCACTATCAGCCAGACCCTGTACTGTGAGCCTCCCAGCCAGATCCTATGCAGACTTTTGCTCCAGACTGTTCTCACTTTTAGGTATCAGCCCCCAGCTTCCCTTGAACCACTTGTAGCTCCACTGGATGATCCAGGAGGACAGACAGCCCCTCCAGGCTGGGTCTCTCTCCAACAGGCAAATGATCCTGTTGTTCCAGGCTCCATCCTATTTATGCATACGTCAGCCCCCTGCTGGTCACTCTCCTGACCAGGGATTGGCGGAGGCAGCATAAATATTCATGCTGCCTATTTGAATACTTCACTTCTATGTTCCAGAACAACCCAGAGGGTTCTAGAGGGTATGGAGAAGCAATCAAACCTGCAGCATATGAATGTCAGGGCAGGAGCCGAGGAACGGACAGGCAGACCTAACAATGTAACGCACTGGCTGACGACAACCACCACCCACAGACCGAAGTCCCTCAGGGCGCGGAGTCTAAGTCCCAGGCTGCCCTTCACCAGGGCCCCTGATGGTGGGGATGGACTTGACGTAGCCAGGAACCAGGTCGCGGCCCCCGAGACACCTCAGCTGCGGTAATGGCCGCCGCCAATGGCGTGTAGCTGGTGGAAGAGACAAAAGAGTAGTCAGACAGGCCGGGGTCAACAACAGCAGGACAAAACAGTACAGGACAGCAGACGAGAATCACAGGTCACGAGCCGGGTTCAGCAACAGAGGGTCAGATCAAAGGAGAATACAAAGAATAGTCAAGTCACAAGCCAAATCAGATACCAGGAGAGTCACGAGAGTCAGAACAGAGTAATAGCGACACAAGACACAAGTGCAAAGAGCATGTGCGGGCCACAGGCTTATATGTCATCAGCCACGCCCCTCTGGGGGATGGACCTCAGAGACCTGAAGGCATAAAAGGATTCCCACCATGCACAGCAGAATCCAAGATGGACGCCAGCACATGGAGTAACATAACCTCAGGGAAAAGGTAGGACCTTGACAATGAAAACCAGAACAACCAAAAACAATCAACCTGCTTCACTGTCTACAGTAGAGCCAAAATTAATTTACCTAACCTAGAGACCTGTCTAGGTGAGTGCTACAGAAACAATCAATTCCATATTACATTCAGCTGTTTCAGGCTATTTGGCCATTGTCAGTGCAGTGTATGGGAATAATTGTGTCTATGGAGTAGGGTTTCGGACCCAAAGTTATGGTGAGAAGGGACTAAAGCAGTCGAAAGCCCTCCAACCAAGTCAGTGTTCGAAGAAAGCTTTACCGATCTCCACTCTGTTTCAGCTGAAAACTCTTCAAATCTTGTGTGAATGTGGTTGAACAAGTTTATTTTATGAAGAGGCACCTTTGCCGCGAGACTGAAATATATAAAGTTGAAATGGAAACATTTATTGCTTGCAAGACACATCACGTAAGTATTCCCAATTTCCCACAAGTATTCTCCACTGCAAATGTAATGTTTGAATACATGTATCGTCTCTCTCAGCACATTTACAGATAACTGTGTTAATGACAATTTACACTGGTAAGAACTTGATGACGTGTAGTTCACACATCTGGTAATGTGAAATATGTATTATGGAAAATTCTCGATGGGGACATGAAGTTTTACAAGACAAGAATGTCTATAACTAGAAATAATTTATGGCAAAACACACTGTCACTCTTACCCCTAGCATTGGTGGTCAGGCACTATAGCTGGCTCTGTGTTCTTCCCATAAGGCAAGCAGGCCTACTGGTACTCAGTTGCCCCCAGGTCTTATACATGTAGTGCCCCCCAAGTTTAGCTAGGGGGAGCTAGTTAGTTTTTAGGCAGAGGTTGAGTAGCAGCCTGGGATGAGTCAGTCTGGGATGAGTTAGCCAGATTACTCTAGGTCACGGCTGAGGGCTCTGCAGGTCAGTTCCCTGATACTTCCCCCTGCTCTGGAAGCTTGAGAGGTTTCTGGAAGGCAGTGGGTGGGGGTGAGGAGGGGGACTTTGATCAATCCCTAATCAGAAGGCTTGGCAAGGGGTCAGGGTGTCCCTTACGTAAGAGAGAGCCTGATCAGCAGGGAGGAGTGTGTCGGGTGGAAGATGGAGTGAAGGCTGGAGTGTGGAGCCTAGGAGGGGGCCCAGGAGAGTGGCCTACCTACAGGCAGAAGCTGAAAGGAGGATCTCGCTGCTTCATTGTCCACAGAGAGAGGACAGCCTGTGAAGCAGGAAAGGAGCCATCCTAGTGTAATGCCTGAAGGCAGCCACCAACCCACCAAGCTCACAGTGGAGACAGAGTGAGTAATCCTACAACCTCTGGGCGGGAGAAGGGAGGAGGGCAGTCATGTGGAAAACCCAACTAGCTTCTCATCTGAGGCTGTTTGGCTAAGCAACAGTTTCTGGGTCCCCTTGCCTAGGGATACCCTCAGGCATCTGGGTGAAAAGGAGGATTCATCTGGGATCTGAGGTGGTACACCAGAAGGGCTGGAGATCCCTTTGAATGAGAGACTTACTTCTTTTTTTTTCTCCGCGGACCTGTACAGAGTTGCTAAGGAGTTTGCCCTCAGAGTTCACAGTTCCCCTGGGCATCTCCCATGCATCCCTCAAACCCATCCAAGTTCAAAACCCCTTAATAAAACATCAAAACCAAGCTCAAGGGCTGTTTACTGACTTCATCCTGCAGGTGTGGAAGAAAATGCATGTTGCATGGCTGTGCAGAGCTGTAGGGGGGACCAAAAACTCAGCGACTCCCAAGGGGGTAGTCCTAAGGTGGCTATTTATGGAATGCTATAGTGCCTGGCTACCACACCAGGGCAGGCATGAACTAAACACAGCAAACAGGTACTTGCAGTTGTCGACAGACTGAGTGGTCCAATAGTAGTCCAGGTTCAGGGCAGGCAATGTTCAGAGAGTGATTAGGGTCAAATCTGTGGTCAAGACAGATGGCCAGGAGCCAGCATCGGGAGCGGAGACTTTTTTTAGTGTTTTAGAGGGTGGTAGTGGCAGTGGTGGTGGCGGACATCGTGATTGACGTTGGATCTTCTGCGAGGGACATTCTTTTAATTTTTTCTTTTAATAAAGGACTTGTCAAAGACTGTCTCCTTTCTTTTTTCACAATACACTTTAACCTCCTCGGCGGTATGATTATTTCAGATTTTTGGTGCTGAAAGCGGAACATTTTTTTGCATGGAAATATGTAGTTTTTTATTGTAGGCCTGTAATTTTTAGGAATAACTCACTGAAATCTGTCCGAACAAGAGTCTAGTAAACATCCCGGAGATGATAAAACTTGAAACACGAAATCATAAATTATAATATAATAAATAATCATAAAAAATAATAATATAATAATAATAAATTTAATTCAATAATATAATCAAACCAAAAACACTGAAATTTGAAATACAGAGGCAAATTCGCACATCGCTGAGCTCAGTCGCAGAATCGTTTTCAGTGTCTGATGAGGAATTTCCCCCACGAATCATTATCACTCAATTCTGCAAGTGGTTCTGATTTACTATCGCTGTTCTCTAGCCGGTCTAAACCCGCTTTTGACCTAAAGGGGCGCTTTTTGGACGCCATGAACTTTTCTAAGTTTCCAGGCAGAAAGAACAGTCAAAATGCAGGCAGGGCGCCGGACAAAGCACTCGGGACAAAATGTATGTGAAATGCATTGAAACAGCAATGTTTTGCTATGTAATAATCATTTTAAAAAAATGACATTTTTAAAAAATTTCAAATTTGCCACCAGTTCCGGTGCCCGTACGTCCCGACGTCACAGGGACCGGAACACAGAAGCCGGATGCCAGCATCGGCCGGAGGAGATGGCCGGGGACGCTGCAGGGGACACATTGTGGGAGTGATGGACAAGGTAAGTGCTGCAGGGACTCCCTATGCAGCGCCGAATGGTAAGCCCGAGTATAGCTCGGGGTTACCGCTTTTGGTACTGACATTTTACCCCGAGCTACACTCGGGAATACCGCCAGGGAGGTTAAAAAAAAATTAAAAATTTGTGGTCAAAAGGCAGGCAGAGCTCAGAGAGTAGTCCAAAGTCCAATCCGAGGTCGATAATAGGGAAATCCAAACTAGCTGGCAGGGCGGTTATCAGGCAAAGGTAAACGTCAAGGCATGGGAACAAGGCAGGTAAACAGGGAGCTTGAAGCACGTGTTGCAAATACTATCACAAGCATGACACTAAGATCTTGGCAGGCTTAAAACAGGTTTGAGCACCACTCAGAGGCTGTGTCTACACCAATCACCCTGCAGGTGGACAGTCAGACAGGGAGAGATGCTGCCAAACTGGGACTATTGATTCTGAGGGGCAGATTCTGGGGCCCTTTGCCCAAGGATTCTCAGGCAGCTGGGTGAAGAGATTTCATCTGGGGTCTGAGGAGGTACACCAGGAGAGGCTGGTAGATCTCCAAGAAGAGGAGTTTTGTCTAATTGACTTGTACATAGTTGTTAAGGAGCAGGGGCGGACTGACAACTCATGGGGCCCCCGGGCAATAGGGGATTATGGGGCCCCTGTGTCCTTGCCCAAAGTAAAAAAAACCTATGAAAAAGGTATTAGGGGCATCTGATGGGGCCCCCTACTGACCCCGGGCCCTCGGGCAGTGCCCGAGTTTCCAAATGGCCAGTCCTCCCCTGTTAAGGAGTCTTTCCTCAGTTTACAGTTAACCTGGGCATCCAATACACCCCTCAACCCCATCCAGGTTCAATACCCCTTAATAAAAAACAGCTCAAGGACTAATTACTGTGTCCTGTGTGCAAGGTCTGAAAGAAATGTGTGTTGCCTGGCTGTGCAGGACTATAGTGGGACCCAAATTGCTAGCGACTCCTTAGGGGGTAGTGCTACAAATGCGCGAAATCAGAGAGAAGATTCCATTACATAAATTCATTTGATGTATTGATTAAAAGGTGAAATATGCACTTACAAATTATTAATATTGTAAAAAGCAGAACATCCACAGAAACTAGTTCAGTATACACTCCTTTAGGGAATTTAAGATGGCTCCTCACACGTCTTGATGACGTCGCTCTGCCCCGAACACTGACGCGTTGCGTCCCTCCCGGACTTTCTCATATTTATTTCATTTGCTCGACAAACCTCCAGAGAACTGAACTTTGCTTGGTTCGCTCATCACTACATACAAAGAGCATCAGCTGATATTAACAAATCACATTTCATCAGCTTGAAATAATGGAAACATCTGTTGCTATGGGTGACTCCAGTTGCAAACTTCTCTTCGTCTTATTAATTAAAGCGTACGTTTATTTTGCAAGTTCTGTTGACCTACGTGCTTTATGTACAGCTACGAAAGCTTTTTTTTTTTGTTATCCTCCATGTAAGCTCCAGTTCCCATGGTGACAGGCAGTACATTGCAAATCTTAGCTACGGTGAGCCATGTCTTGCAGGAATGATGCCATTCTATTTAAGCACGGCAAAAGCTTCTGACAGCTCCTGTGACAGGAGAACATTATAAATCATCTAAATATCTCTCTTGGCTTTCAAGAACTATGTTGCACCCGTTTTGTCACTAATACGTCCCAGAGTGTTTAGGCAGTTTTGTAAACGCGGTGTAGAGAACGCGACAAGGCGATGGTGACCTTCGCACACTGATATCTTCTTTAATATCTCCAGCTGGGGAGACAAGCGGCTCGACCGAACTAGGTCGGTTTCGAACCATTGGGCTTTCATCCACAGCGCTAATAGTGGTTTTCTTTCAGGTCACTATTTACTGCGCTGAATCCCAGGCCGGATTTTGTCTCGTCTGTTCTGATTTATGGATCTGGCAGTGGTTTTTCGGCTTCCCTGGAAAGGACAAGATCTAATCTTGTGTAGGAAGAAATTGGAGAGTTTCTGATTTAAAGTGTATCTAAAGCCAAACCTATTTTCTCTTGTTTTGGATAAGTAGAAAAAAAGTTAGGACCCTTGTGCAGCGTTGTCATATTCACCCGTTTCACTATCCAGAACTGGGTTTTTCCCTCTTAATAAGTAAATAGGTGCAGCGCTAAAAAAGACATTAATATTGTCTGTGAAAATATATGCCAAGAAAGTGACAGTCTGTGCAAGTTTAGGTGCAAATAGGCAGTAGAATCCACAAATAGTGCTCCAAATCGTGTGGTAAAATTACGCACTCACCAGATGCGTAAAGTATATACGCATTAAATGACACTGTAGAGGTCCCCTTTAGGAGTTGGATAAAATCCTAATCTAGGATAATCTTCCCTCTAGGTAAGGTGGTGCTTGTCAGGAGCTCACGGGCAGGTACAAGATCCAGCTGACCAGAGATCCCTTTAAGGAATGGACGGGTGTAGAAGCCTGCTTTAAGGGACTCCCTTCTCTGGATACTTAAGGTTGGCTGGATCAGGAAGGGCTCTATAAATAAATTGCTCCATACTAGCTCCTCTGGATGTGTCTCATCAGCCTAACTTTCTACTACAGACATGCAAGACTTTGTGACCTGATTCACCCAGTTCCTTGCTGACCTCTGTATGCGGCCCCTGGATTCCTGCCTCCGTCAGTGTTGAAGCTAATCAGAGAAGGAACTCCACGTTAAAGCATTAGTTGTGGGTCGCTCAGTGTTCATGTGCTTGTAAGGGGGGACCATGATTGGCTTTGTTCTGATGTCAAATCGCTAGAGCGCTCTGCCCAATTCTTCTTGGATAGGACAGTGACCCATTGCTGGTAGATAAAAGCTTTGGTCATATTGTGACCAACTCCTGACCGTAGGCCCTCCAACAACATCCATAGCCTTGAGCCTTTATATTCATAAAGAAAGGAATCTGGTTCACAAAAGAAGTATATTTTCTGCACTGTAGTTTGCAAAAATGGCGTGGCATTAAACATAACATTGACATACCAATGGAACTCTCCAGCATACGCTGCCATACACAAGAGCAAACCTACTGTAGCAGTCACATAGGCGCCTTCTTGCTTTTATTCTCTTTGGAAGCACCATTGTGACCTCCACGCAGGGGCAGACGGACCATTTGGAAACCCGAGCAGTAGGGGGCCCCATGAGATGCCCCTGGTACCTTTTTCATAGGCTTTTTTGAGTGTGGGCAAGGACACAGGAGCCCCATGATCCCCTATTGCCCAGGGGCCCCATGGGTTGTCAGTTCGCCCCTAACTAGTACTCACGTCAGAGAACACATTGCCTGGCCTAAAAGGCCTTTTACATCCTGCTCACGGTACGCTTCAGACCGTAACAAGAATTAAGGTAACTACAGCTGGTTCTTCTGGTTGTTAAACCGCCTCACCCTAGTTTCAGCACTTTTAAGGCCCCTTGTCTGACTACATCCACATGAATGTGGGGTGTTTGGCTCCCAACTCAAAATAATCCTCCCATCCTGGCATTTATATGGCCACTAATTGCACCTATTACATCACTGTAGGAAGGTTTTGTCTAAAAGGGGACCCAACACCCAATTACATATTTCTCTATTACCACACTGTTTAGGGACATCTAGTGGCAGTTTAGATAACTGCACCTGCTTACATGGTAGCAACCCTGTGTGCTCAGTGACTTATTTAGTGTCTTGTAGTGTGATATCAGTACCTCATGTGCTTCCAGTGACTTCTCTAGTGTTTCTCTGTATCTGCCAGTGTGATCTCAGTACCGCCAGTGTTCTCAATGACTTCTCTGGTGTCTCCCTGTGCCTTTCATTGTGACATCTGTACCACCCATGTTGCTGGTGACTTCTCTGGTTCTCCCTGTATCTTCCAGTGTTATTTCAGTACTTTCAGCTTCCCCAGTGAGTTGTCTAGTGCTTCCCTGTGCCTTCCAGTGTGATCTTTGTACTTCACAAGTTCCCAGTGACTTCTCTTGTATCTCCCTGTGCCTTTCAGCAGGATCTCTGTACCTTCATTGTTCTCAGTGACTTCTCTTGTGTCTCCCTTGCCTTTTAGCAGGATCTCTGTGCCTTTAATGTGCCCAGTGAGTTGTCTTGTGTCTCCCTGTGCCTTCCAGTGTGATGTCTGTACCTTCATTGTTCTCAGTGACTTCTCTTGTGTCTCCCTGTGCCTTTCAGAGGGATCTCTGTACCTTCATTGATCCCAGCTACTTCTCTTGTGTCTCCCTTTGCCTTTTAGCAGGATATATGTGCCTTTAGTGTGCCCATTGAGTTCTCTTGTGTCTCCCTGTGCCTTCCAGTGTGATGTCTGTACCTTCATTGTTCTCAGTGACTTCTCTTGTGTCTCCCTGTGCCTTTCAGAGGGATCTCTGTACCTTCATTGTTCTCAGTGACTTCTCTTGTGTTTCCCTTTGCCTTTTAGCAGGATCTCTGTGCCTTTAGTGTGCCCAGTGAGTTCTCTTGTGTCTCCCTGTGCCTTCCAGAGTGATGTCTGTACCTTCATTGTTCTCAGTGACTTCTCTTGTGTCTCCCGGTGCCTTTCAGAGGGATCTCCGTACCTTCATTGATCCCAGCTACTTCACTTGTGTCTCCCTTTGCCTTTTAGCAGGATCTCTGTGCCTTTATTGTGCCCAGTGTGTTGTCTTGTGTCTCCCTGTGCCTTTCAGTTTGATCTCTGAACATCCAGTGTTCCAAGTGAGTTGTCTTGTGTCTCCCTATGCTTTTCAGTGGGATCTCCATACCTTCAGTGTTCCCAGTGATTTCTCTGGTGTCTCCATGTGCCTTCTAGCATGATCAATGAACTCCAGTGTTCCCAAGGACTTCTGTAGTGGCTCCCTGTGCTTTCTTGTGTGATCTCTGTATCTCACATGTTCTCTAGTGTCTATCTATGCCTTCCAGTGTGATCTCTGTACCTCCAGTTTCTCATTGTGCCTCCTGAAATCCCCACTGTTCTCTTTGTTCCTTCAGCATGTATTCAGGTCCTGTGTGTTCCTGTGCTCTACCCTCCACAACCTCCTCAAGTGTGACTCTGTGCACACCTCTTGCACCTAGCATGGTTGACCCTGTACTCTAGCTTGTAGCATGCTTCTAGTGTCCCTGTGTGTCTTCGTGCATTTATGTCCGCTCCCAATGCCTCTGTGCATTCCATGCACTCCTGTTATCATAGATTGTGTTACCTACTGACCTGTGATTCCAGCTTCTCAGTGCTGCATACCTGCTGTCCGTTCCTAATAGCTGCTAACTTGGGTGAGTCAAAGGGCTGCAGCCTTGGAGTTATCTGCAGAAAAACCTGTTTTCACCTTCAGGAGCTCTGGTGAAAACAAGGCAGCTTCTTAGATTCTGGACCTTGGCCTTTCTAAGGGCCATCACCTTCACTGTACATATGGGCACATTGACTACAGGTAATCTGCTTCTCCAAGACTTTTTGCAGTTCCCTGTATCTCCTCCATGGCCACCACCACTGCCTAGCCCCAGCTGAGATAAATAGTTTCTGGTTAGCTAGTCTTGGGAGAGAGGGAAGCACCTACTAAGGGTAGCAAAAGGACTGTTTATTAAAAATGCAAAATTTGAACACTCAAAAGATCAACAGGCTTGTCAACAAAGAAGACCTCTGTTCATTGTGTGATGTCTCCATCCCTATGTGCACTGGCTAGCTCCTTGTACCTGGATAGTTGGTGGAAAGATGGTGCCTCAAACTTCCAGCTTCCAGGAACCACATTGGAACATCCACGTTTCAGCGCATCCAAACTCCTTTCTCAAGCCAGTATGTGTGTCAACAAAGAGTAGTTTCTTCGACACGCATACTGGCTTCAGAAAGGAGTGTGGATGCTAAAAAACACAGCCAATCACACTCCACTGCCGTGACATCACCACTACGTGCGTTCCAATGTGTTTCCTGAAAGCCAGAAGTTTGAGGCGCCATCATTCCATCATCTATCCATATACACAGAGATAGCCAGCTCTCGGAGGGACAGAAACATCACACAATGAACAGTGCTCTTTATTGATGAGCCTGTTGACCTTATATTAATGTGAATTACCAATTTTGTGTTTTTAATAAACAGTTCTTATGCTACCGTGACATCACCACTACGTGCGTTCCAATGTGTTTCCTGAAAGCCAGACGTTTGAGGTGCCATCATTCCACCATCTATCCAGATACACAGAGATAGTGTCAAGGTCCTACCTTTCCTCAGAGTTGTGCTGCTCCATGTGCTGGCATCCATCTTGGGTTTCTGCAAAGCATGGTGGGAGCCTTTTATGCTTTCAGGCCTCTGCGGTCCCTCCTCCAGAGGGGTGTGGTTGATCACATTTAAGCCTGTTGTCTGCACTTGCTCTTTGCATTCGTGTCCTGTATGTTCCCTTGCAGCAAGCTCTTGTTCTGTTCTCATTGCTCTCCTGGTAACCGACTCGGGTTGGTCAAGACTATTTTCTGCTTTATCCCTTTACCTGACCTCCCGTTGCTGAACCCGGCCCGTGACCTGAGTATTCTTTGCCTACCATCTTGTACTGTCTGCTCCGTTGTTATAGACCCGGCCTGTCTGACCACGCTACACGTTTTCCCATCTAGCTCCCACCAGCGGTACGCCATTGGCGGCAGTCGTTATCGCAGCTGGGGTTACTCGGGGGCCGCGACATGGTCTCGGGCTGTGTCAAGTCCATCCCCACCATCAGGTGCCCTGGTGAAGGGCAGCCTGGGGCTTAGACTCCGCGCCCTGAGGGACTGCCTGCCCATTCCATCGCTCCTGCCCTGACAGATAGCCAGCTCTCGGAGGGACAGAGACATCAGACACTGAACAGTGGTCTTTATTGATGAGCCTGTTGACCTTTTATTAATGTGAATTACCATTATTGTGTTTTTAATAAACAGTTCTTATGCTACTACTTAGTAGGTGCTTCCCTCTCTCCCCTGTTTGATTATTTACAGAGACTGCTTCTGCTCTGGGGACAGTTACCACGAGTGTTAAGGACTATTGCTAGAGACTTTTTATGGACTCATGTATGATATAATATATGTTCAAGGGGTTAACCAGATTGGATTGTGCTCCTATTTTTTGTGGCAAAGGATTCCTGTCTGTGACAAGGGAATAGCAGGGGGCCCAGGTCCCGCTGCCTTCATGCTGCTACCAAAGCTGCACGGCTTCCTCTCAGTGCTGCTCCCCTGCATCTGCTCTGTTATATCTTAGACTAGCTATTTTTTTTATCAGCTTAGCAAGATCCAAATTGCCAATTATCTTGCACTCCCATTGTAACCCATGTCTTCCCTGCCACCACATTTGAATGCAACCTCAGTTCCACCGGGGAAAAGAGATGAGACTGGCATCCAGCACACCTTCCCACTTAGAACTTGGGAGGACTCACATCTACACAGTAGGAAGTAATAAGTGGCCTTTAATCAAATGTTTTTTTTCTTCTTCAATTCTTGTTGCATATAGAATGTTGGGTGGCAGGAGGCATGATATGACATGGGGGCCAGCGGGGTTGTCAGGTAGGATTCCATTATTTCTACTGGCACCCTGTATGCCCATTTACCATTTCCATGTTCATCTCATGTTGGTCATCAGTCAGCAGTGACAAGTGAGTAGCACATGTTGTAGGTCATTTGAGTTAAGACTTTGTCAGTCTTTGGTGATGGAGGTGGGATGCTCTCACAGAACAGCATAACAGTGAAAATGTCAGTGGATCTAGGATGAAAAATGTCAGTTTCTACTGTTCCATATAGATGCATGGCCTTTCAGACAGACACATAATTTAAAATACTGCATGCTTGTGAATCGAGACATTGAAGAAAAATGTTCCCTATCCACCTCAGGTGACCCTCGGATGGTTTAGCTAGTTGGTCATATATGAGGAAATTGAGGACTGCTATGCAGTTGTAAACATCTAAAAAAACAAAATAAATTGTGGAAAAATATTCATATTTGGAAGATACAGCTGAGAAAAATACAAATGGCTCATGACTGACCACTTTTGGCCCTGTGTATATGAAAGGAGCTACTGTATTTAACGTACAGCAACCATTTAAAGCACATTATACCTTTACAATCACTCTAATTTTGTCTTCCAAACTGACTACAAAGCTCGTTGCCAAAATCGCCAAATTTATCCAAAATCTACTGATTTGCACTGAAATGAAAACTCTCAATTTCAACTCAATGTCAACTCTCAATTTCAACTCTATGTTGCATTGACATTTACACTACATATGGCATTTGATACTACAAAAATGTGACATCATTATTATTTTTTGTTACTTTCTTAAATCTCCATATTGTTTTTTTGTGTAGCACTCCTTACCCCCTGAAGGTGGATAGGGACCTCCAGGTAGCTTGTTGGTCTAGAAATTCACTCTTTGGGGGGGGGGGGGGTGGAAGAATTGGGTGCCGATCACTTTAACCTCCTCGGCCGTATGATTCTTTCCGATTTTTTGTGCTGAAAGCGGTACATTTTTTTGCATGTAAATATGTAGTTTTTTATTGTAGGCCTGTAATTTTTAGGAATAACTCACTGAAATCTGTCCGAACAAGAGTCTAGTAAACATCCCGGGTAGGATAAAACTTAAAACACGAAATCATAAATTATAATTTAATAAATAATCATAAAAAATAATAATATAATAATAATAAATTTAATTCAATAATATAATCAAACCAAAAACACTGAAATTTGAAATAGAGCGCCAAGTTCTCACATCGCTGAGCAAAGCCGCAGAATCGTTTTCAGTGTCTGATGACGAATTTCCCCACAAATCATTATCACTCAATTCTGCAAGTGGTTCTGATTTACTATCGCTGTTCTAAAACCGCTTTTGACGTAAAGGGACGCTTTTTGGACGCAATGGACTTTTCTAAGTTTCCAGGCAGAAAGAATAATCAAAATGCAGGCAGGGCGCCGGACAAAGCAGTAGGGATAAAATATATGTGAAATGCATTGAAACAGCAATGACAGCAAAAATGAAATTTTTAAAAAATTTCAAATTTCCCGCCGGTTCCGGCGCCCGTACGTCCCGACGTCACAGGGACCAGAACACAGAAGCCGGATGCCGGCATCGTCCGGAGGAGATGGCCGGGGACGCTGCAGGGGACACATCGCGGGAGCGAAGGACAAGGTAAGTGCTGCAGGGACCCCCTGAGCAACGCCGCATGGTAAACCCGAGTGTAGCTCGGGGTTACCGCTCTTGGTACTCAAATTTTACCCCGAGCTACACTCAGGATTACTAAGGAGGTTAAAGAGTGATCGGCGCCTCAGTTCCCAGTACAGTTGCATTTTCCAGTGCGGGCGGAATGCCATTAGAAATAACGGCACCCACCCACGGGTCCGCATTCCTCTGTGCGGGTGGTGCGGCTGCACGGATTTTCATGCAGATCCGCAGCGGCACCACCCGCAGAGAGGTGAACCTAGCCTCACACAGAGTTTAGGGAGAACCCAAGGAAAGCAGAACTATCAATTCATGCTCAGGATGACTACAGCCCCGCAGCACTAAAGTTAGGCTAGGGCCACTACTACTTAGAGCAGGGTCCCTACACTTGATTTCCAATCAGTCACTTTCTGTTACCATTTAGACCACAATATTTTTCAGTCAAGTAATACCAAAAAAAAAAAAAATAATCAAAATGACTTTGTGTGGAAATAATTAAGTTTTTCTACTCTGGAAGCCAAAATGTTTATTTAGCTTTGAGTGGAGAAGAGTCAAAACTTCTGTTAGGCTGTTTATTACTGTGGAACAGAGATAAAAATACATTCAAATCCTCTATTTATTACTTCAGTATATTGTACAGCTATCATGTACTCAGAATCAGTACAAAGTAAACTGTAATGGAGATCATTTTGAATGGGATTTTAGATGCCAAGTACACTAGTAATGAAATGTGGCTTCTTTATTGCCGTTAATCTAAAAGCAATTCAACGTGAATAACCCAAATATACATAAAAGAGGATACAACCCCCTGGACCCTCCCAAGCACAAAAAAGAATATCCCATTCAGGGGCGGACTGACCATTTGGGAACTCGGGCACTGCCCGAGGGCCCGGGGTGAGTAGGGGGCCCCATGAGATGCCCCTGGTACCTTTTTCATAGGCTTTTTTGAGTTTGGGCAAGGACACAGGAGCCCCATGATCCCCTATTGAGGGCCCGGGATCAGTAGGGGCCCCATGAGATGCCCCTGGTACCTTTTTCCTAGGCTTATTTGAGTTTGGGCAAGGACACAGGAGCCCCATGATCTCCTATTGAGGGCCCGGGATCAGTAGGGGCCCCATGAGATGCCCCTGGTACCTTTTTCATAGGCTTTTTTGAGTTTGGGCAAGGACACAGGGGCCCAATGATCCCTTATTGCCTGGGGGCCCCATGAGTTGTCAGTCCGCCCCTGATCCTATTATTGTCCAATGTATACATTTATCCAGTGGTGTATTTAGGTTTTGTGCTGCCCTAGGCAACACAAAAATTGGACCCCCCCCGCCTGACATTGACCAACAACACCCCTGCCTCACCCCCACCCAACCCCCCACCTGGAGAGAAAGCCACTCACTTTTACAGCTCCGGACATCCCTGGGAACAAGAGTTGGGCTCTGCATTCACCAACAAGCAGTCTGCAGCCTCTTTTGGCTCCTCCTGGTCCCCATGCCACAAGTGTCCCTTCTTCCATGGGCCAGTGCTGCCCCCCTGAAAAATGCCACCCTAGGCATCTGCCTTGTTTGCCTTGTGGTAAATACGCCCCTGCATTTATCTACTTTATTCTGCTTGGAATGGTCAGGGAGCATGTATCCTCTTTTATGTTTTCTCCTAGATTGTAAGCTCGAAAGAGCAGGGCCCTTGATCCCCTCATGTTTTGCATTGTATTGGTATTGTTCTGTCACATGTTCTGTCTCCCTTTGTAATGTACAGCGCTGAGCGAACTATTGGCGCTTTATAAATACTGTATAATAATAATAATAATATGTATATGTAAAATATTCATATATTGAATTACTTTCAACTTAATACCAAATGAAATCATGTTTTATTACTTGTGTACTTACACTCACCAGTCACTTTATTAGGTGCACCTGTTTAATTTCTTGGTAACACAAATTGCTAATCAACCAATCACATGGCCGCAGCTCAATGAATTTAGGCATCTAGACGTGGTGAAGACGACTTGCTGAAGTTCAAAATAACCTTGAAGTGGGGGAAATCGGTGGGGGGGGGGGGGCATGGCAAGGATAGATTTTTTTCTAATTCCTGAAGATGGGCTTTAATAGAGTGCATTGCCTTTAATTGTGTGATCCTGACTGGTAGACTTGCATTGAAAGTGCAGATAGTAAGACACAGTCACTGGACAAAGGCCCACTAAGGAGGAAGCAGAGCCCGCATATGTAATGGGCAAATATGGCTGTTCTCATGTATATCTTACAAATTATATCTAGAAATAAGGTTTTAAAAACATTGTAATACAGACAATACACTATCAAGGGCGGACTGACCATTTGGAAGCTCGGGCCCGGGTCAGTAGGGGGCCCCTGGTACCTTTTTCATAGGCTTTTTTGAGTTTGGGCAAGGACACAGGGCCCCCATGATCCCCTATTGCCCAGGGGCCCCATGAGTTGTCAGTCCGCCCCTGACTATATAATCAAGGTTATGTGGACATACTTCCCAATAATTGAGTTCAGGTGTCTCCAGTGAAGGGTCCTGTTAATTCTGCATACAAAGATATTTTAGACAACTGTGCATCTTCAACCTTGTGGTAACAGTTTGAAGAAGTTCTTTTTCTGTTCCAGCATGACTGTATCCCTGTGTACAAAGCAAGTTCCATAAAAACATGGTTTGGAGAAACTTAAAGTGGAGTTCCACTCACCCTGTCAAAAAATAAAAGTCAGCAGCTCCAAAAACTGTAGCTGCTGATTTTAAAAAACAGTCACTTACCTGTCCCTCGGTCCCGCGGTGTCCTCCCTACAGCCCTTTTCACCGGCCGTCCTGTATTCCGAGAAGCCGGCATCTTCAGTGTGCGCACCCGACTGTGACTGCTTGCGGCTTCACAGCCGGGTACCCACTGCGCATGCGCGAGTTGCGCTGCACTTCATGAATGGTCCTGTAGTCTTCTGAGACCTGTCACGTATCAAGGAAAACTACGGGGAGGGAAGGAGGGAGGACACCTTTCGTTTCCGATCGCCTAGGCGATCCGACCGGAATTGGGAGCCGGTACCTGTCAAATTCGGGTACCCGCCCCCCAAAGGTGACAATCCTTAATGGGGAGCGGGGGAGCAGTCCTTAAAGCGGAACTTCCCTTTTTGAGTGGAGCTCCGCTTTAAGTGGCCTGAGTCTAATCATGACGTCAATCCCACTGGATGGAGCAAGCCAGGTCTTCTCATCTAACATCATGCCAGGAGCGTGTAACCGTCCTGTTCCATGGCAGCTGCTAGTCTCATTCCAGCATCCTGGCTTTGGCTGAGCTGCTCTCTCCCTGTCTGACTGTCCACCTCCAGGGTGAATAATGTAGACAGAGCCTCTGGCTGGAGTCCAAACCAGTTTTAAGCCTGCCAAGCCCTTAATGTCATGCTTGTAGTAATGTTTGCAACACGTGCTTCAAGCTCCCTGTTTGCCTGCCTTGTCCCTGTACCTTGGCCTTTACCTTTGCCCAATCATTGCCCTGCCAGTTATCGACCTCAGACCAGGGACATATTTACCACAAGGCATTAGCCTAGGGCGCATTTTTTAGGGGGGCAGCACTGCCCCTGGAAGAAGGGATATATGCAGCATGGGGACCAGGTGGGATCCGTGAGAGGCTGCGGGCTCTTTGATGGTGTATGCAGAGCCCAACTGTCATTCACAGGGATGTCCAGAGCTGTGAAGGTGTGTTTCTTTCTCTCTGTCACCATCTGTCACCATGTGGGGGTGTTAGTGGAAGGCTCTCTTGGTTGGGGGGTTATGGAACAGGAGTGTTGCTGATCACTGTCAGGTTCTCTCCATGGGTCCCCCAGGGGGGAGGGGGTGTTGGTCATTGTCAGGCTCTCTCTCTGCCTGGGAGGGGGGCGTCTGATTGTTCTGTTGCCTAGGGCAGCACAAAACCTAAATACACCACTGCCTCAGACTGGTCTTTGGACTCTTCTCTGAACTCTGCCTTTTGACCACTAATTTGATCCTGACTATTTTCTGAACATTGCCTGCCCTGAACCTGGACTGCCGTAGGCCAACTGCAAGTACCTATTTGCTGTGCTTTGGTCTGGCCTGGAATGGTGGCCAGGCACTAGAGCATTGTGTATAAGACCTGGGAGGCAACTGACTACCAGTAGGCCTGCTTTCCTTCTTGCAAAGGGGGCAGCTATAGGCAAAGGACACAGAGCCAGCTATGGTGCCTGACCACCAATACTAGGGTTAGGCTTGACACATCATTACATGACCTCAGAAATGTTCTTTTGTCTGGATGGGTGCAAATTTCCTCAGCCACACCAAAATATAGTGGAAAGCCTTCCCAGAAGGGTGAAGGCTGTTATATCTACAAAGAAGGGGAAGGGGACAATTCCATTACAATGACCATGGTTTTGGATTGGGATGTCCAACAAGCTCATATAGGCATGATGGCCAAGTGTCCATAAACATTTGTGCACATAGTGAAAGATTATTTACATGAAGATGATCACCGAAAAAATATATAGTATGGAAAACTATACAGACTTTTATTCTCGTTGACTGCGATATCACATTTTCATACTACAAAAAACCTAATAACAACTATGGTTTTTTTTGCTTCTTTTTTGTTACCTTCTTAACTTCCCATATTGTTCCTTGTTTTCTAATCAGTCTACACTCTATTTTCCAATATTACCATTTCGGGTGCAACTGTCTATTATCTTCTGATGATATTTCCCTGCTAGATAGCAATTCTTCGGAACAATGTAAGTAAATTAGATGTGGTTTTGTATAAATCACATATCCCTGTTACAGAGCGGGTTTCAGCAATCCTCTGTTGTACAATATATTCTGGGATCGTCCCTCGGGCCTATTCGACATTAAGAATTGAATTATCTCTGCGCGATAAAAATGAGAAACTGTATTGAAATACAAATTAATTTCAACAAACTTGCCCACATAAATTTTCCAAAGAGAAACTATCATTAGGGGACACAGATTTGCCTGGAGTTTCATGGTTAAGGCCTGATTGAGATGTTTCAATGACAACAGGAAAGGTTGGCCTTAAAAGTTATTGATGCGGACAAGGGTAGAAGCCGACAGATGACAGCGCAGAGGGAAAGAGAAAGGAGGAAGAGAGACAAAGAGAGAGATAAAACAAAAGGAGAATACACAGGAAGACAGATACAATGGGAGAAGGAGGGAAGGGTAAGAGAAAGAGAGAATGAGAACAAGAGAGGAAAAGTAGGTGGGAAAGAGCATAATAGAAAGAGAAGGGGAGAGAAGAAGTCCTGGGTGGGAAAGAAGAGCAAGGCAGAGAGATGGAAAGAAAGTCTGCAGGACAGAATGAAAGTGGGAGAGGGAGGATCATGATAAACTCTGCTTGGTCCTGCCAATGAAGCTTACCGGAAATGAATTGTATTGAGAGAGGGAAGAGAGAGATAAACAAGAGAGAGGAAAAGAAAAGAGAGTGTGAGAGTTGGGGGTAAGTGAGAGGAGAGGGAGATAGAGAGGAGAGGGGAAGAAAGGAGAGGAAGAGGAGAGAGGAGAGGAGGAAGAAAGGGGAATAGAGGAGAGGGGAAGAGAGAAGAAGAGAGGACAGGGGAAGAAAGAAGAGCAGAAGGGAAGACAGGAGAGGAAGAAAGAAGAGGAAGAGGAGAGAGGAGAGGAGGAGGGGAGGGGAAGACAGGAAAGGGGAAAAGAGAAGAGGAATGGAAAAGAAGAGAGGAGAAGAAGAGAGGACAGGGGAAGAGAGGAGAGAAAGAAAGAAGAGGAGAAGGGAAGAGAGGAGAGGAAGAAAGAAGAGGAGAGGAGAAGAAGAGAGGAGGAGAAGAAAGGAGAGGAAGAGAAGAGAGGAGAGGAAGAGAGGAGGGGATGGGAAGAGGAGAAGAAGAGAGGAAGGAGAGAGGAAGAGAGTAGAGGAAGAAAGAAGAGAAGGGGAGAAGAAGAGAGGAGAGGGGAAGAGGAGAGGAAGAGAGAAGAGATGAAGAGAGGAGAAGAAAGGAGAGGAAGAGAGGAGAGGTAGAACAGAGTATAGTAGAGGAAGATTGGTGGGGAGGGGAATTGAGGAGAGGGGAGGAGAAGAAGAGAGGAGAGGAAGAAAGAAGAGAGGAGAAGAAAAGAGGAGAGGAAGATTGAAGGGTAGGGGAAGAGGAGAGCAAGAAAAGGAGAAAAGAGGAAAGGGGAAGAGAGGAGAGGAAGACAGAAAAGGAGAGGAAGGAGAGGGGAAGGGAGGAGAGGAAAAAAGAAGAGAAGAGGAAGGAGAGGGGAAGAGAGGAAGACAGACGAGGAGAGGAAGGAGAGGGGAAGAGAGGAGAGGAAAAAAGAAGAGAAGAGGAAGGAGAGGTGAAGAGAGGAGAGGAAGACAGAAGAGGAGAGGAAGGAAAGGGGAAGAGAGGAGAGGAAGAAAGAAGAGGAGAGGGAAGAGAGGAGAGGAAGAAAGAAGAGGAGAGGAGAAGATAAGAGGAGAGGAAGATTGGGGGGTAGGGGAAGAGGAGAGGAAGAAAGAAAAGGGGAAAAGAGGAGAGGGGAAGAGCGGAGAGGAAGACAGAAGAGGAGAGGAAGAAAAGAGGAAGAGAGGAGAGGAAGAAATATAAAGAAAATGAACAGGAAGAGAGAGGAGAGGGTGGAAAAGAGAGGAGAGAGTGAGAGAGAGGACAGGACAGGAAGACAGAAGGTGAGAGGAAAAGAGTGAAGAAGAGAAATAAAAAGAGAGAAAACAGAGAGGGGAAAAAGAAGAAGAAGCAGAAGAAGAAAAAAAGAAGAAGAAAAAGAAGTAGAAGAAGAAGAAGATGAAAAAGAAGGAGAAAAAGAAAAAGAAGATGAAAAAGAAAAAGAAGAAGAAAAAGAAAAAGAAGAAGAAGAAGAATTCCAGTCCGCTATTATATTTTATATGAAAAGTCTTGCGGTTGCAAAAATGTATCCATTTATAACTGAATAAAAACATCTGTTTCTGAAATGGATACAAATGGATACATTGTTGCAACCGTAAGACTTTTTCATGTAAAATATAACAGCGGAGCTCAAGGGACAAAAGTAATTATGGGGTAAATGCCGGCCGTAGACGGGACAAAAATCAGCCGATTTTTTTTTACCGTTGCTGGTAACGTCAGCCAATCAAACGACCGACTTTTCATTTTTTTTTTAGTATGGACAATTTTCGACCCGTCTATGGCCTGCATTAGACTGATGTGAGTTTCACCTCGTTATCTAATCAGTGGGGGAAGTTTATCTCAATGTGTAATATTTATTTATTATGTGGGCTGCCCCTATTTATTTCAGGTACTTATATAGCGTCGTTAACTTACGCATCACTTTACATATATATTGTACATTCCCATCAGTCCCTAACCCTCAAGGAGTGTACAATCTAAGGTCCCTAACTCACATTCATATATACACATACTAGGGACAATTTAGACAGGAACCAATTCACCTACCAGCATATATTTGGAGTGTGGGAGGAAACTGGAGTACCCAGAGGAAACCCACACAGGCTCAGGGAGAACATGAAAACTCCAGGCAGGTGGTGCCATGGTTGGGATTCGAACCAATGACCCTATTTTGCACTCTCCAGATTTAGTAAATCAACGCCTATGATGTCATTGTCATTTCACTCAGTCCTGTAAAAACAGAAAGCAGAACACATTTTAGGCCTGAAGATGGCTTAAAACCCCCAAAATGTTATGTTTCCCTAAAGCAGACACTTTGGAGAATAAATTGGTTCCAATTTTATATTTCACACAATATTATATATTTCAGGTACTTATATAGCGCCATCAATATACGCAGCGCTTTACATATATATTGTACATTCACATCAGTCCCTAACCCTCAAGGGGTGTACAATCTAAGGTCCCTAACCCTCAAGGGGTGTACAATCTAAGGTCCCTAACTCACATTCATACATACACATTCTAGGGACAATTTAGACAGGAGCCAATTCACCTCCCAGCATGTCTTTGGAGTGTGGGAGGAAACCGGAGTACCCGGAGGAAACCCACACAGGCACAGGGAGAACATGCAAACTCCAGGCAGGAGGTGCGGTGGTTGGGATTCGAACCAATGACCCGAGTACTGCCAGGTGGAAGTGGCCCCTATTCGTGAAGTGTATAAAAACTGTATTTCTGTTCAACAAAGTAGTTCCTGTTTGTCATCTAAGCTAGTACCGTGCAGGGGCGGACTGACAACTCATGGAGCCCCCCGGGCAATAGGGGATCATGGGACCCCTGTGTCCTCGCCCACACTCAAACCACACCCAAAAAAGCCTATGAAAGGTACCAGGGGCATATCATGGGCAGTGCCCGAGTTTCTGAATGGTCAGTCCGCCCCTGGTCCCGTCTAGTCTTGGGTGCAATGCCCGGCTATAACACCTTGGTCCTGTGTCCCAGTGGCGAGGAAGCTGTTTTCTGATGGAGTCACCCAATGGGGGTGACAGGCATTCCATCACAGGTTTAACGCCATAAAAATGCGGCACGTCTTCATTTTTATGCAACGCACAAAAGCTCATTACATTGCACATCAGCACATTGCAAAATGCCGCAGCGCATAGAAATAAATGAAGCGTATTTATCCGAGAACCAGATTAAAAACGTTCAATGGAAGAGAGAAATACCTGGAGTGCAATGGGCTGCTAGATGGATGGAAAAAAAAAAGTGTTTGGTAAAGCAGGAAACGCGCTGACATTTTTACCAAAGTGAGAAAAACCGTCCGCAGATGAAGAGTATTTCCTGACAGACAAATTACAGTCCTCTTCACATTTCATTTTCTGCTGCGCAGTGAACCTCGGATGATATTTTTAGTCCCCGGGATGCGTAATATAATAAGAAAAGGAGAGATTTTTTTTTCTTTTTGTTTTTCTTCCTTCCCAAACAATGAATAAATACACTTTATTGCCCGCAGTATTGGTCAGCCGGCATTTCCCCGCACATGAACTTTAACGACATCCCAGTCTTAGTCCGTAGGGTTCAATATTGAGTTGGCCCCGCCCTTTCCACACTCATGACCTTTAATGACATCCCAGCCTTAGTCCGTAGGGTTCAATATTTAGTTGGCCCCGCCCTTTCCACACTCATGACCTTTAATGGCCCCCCAGTCTTAGTCCGTAGGGTTCAATATTGAGTTGGCCCCGCCCTTTCCACACTCATGACCTTTAATGACATCCCAGCCTTAGTCCGTAGGGTTCAATATTGAGTTGGCCCCGCCCTTTCCACACTCATGACGTTTTATGGCCCCCCAGTCTTAGTCTGTAGGGTTCAATATTGAGTTGGCCCCGCCCTTTGCGGCTATAACAGCTTCAACTCTTCTGGGAAGGCCGTCCACAAGGTTTAGGAGGGTGTCTATGGGAAGGTTGGACCATTCTTCCAGAAGCACATTTGTCAGGTCAGGCACTGATGTCGGGGGAGGAGGCCTGGCTCACAGTCTCTGCTCTAATTCATCCCAAAGGTGTTCTATGGGGTTGAGGTCAGGACTCTGTGCAGGACAGTCAAGTTCCTCCACCCCAAACTGGCTCCTCCATGTCTTTATGGACCTTGCTTTGTGCACTGGTGGGCAGTCATGTTGGAACAGGAAGGGGCCATCCCCAAACTCTTCCTACAAAGTTGGGAGCATGAAATTGTCCAAAATTTCTTGGTCTGCTGACGCCTTAAGAGTTCCCTTCACTGGAACTAGAGGGCCAAGCCCAACCCCTGAAAAACAATCCCCACACCATAATCCCCCTCCACCAAACTTTACATTTGGCACAATGCAGTGAGGCAAGTACTGTTCTTCTGGCAACTGCCAAACCCAGACACGGCCATCAAATTGCCAGACAGAGAAGGGTGATTGGAGAACACGTCTCCACTGCTCTAGAGTCCAGTGGCGGCGTGCTTTACACCACGGCATCCAACGCTTTGCATTGCACTTGGTGATGGAAGGCTTGGATGCAGCTGCTCGGCCATGGAAACCCATTCCATGAAGCTCTCTATGCACTGTTGTTGGGCTCATCTGAAGGCCACACCAAGTTTGGAGGTCTTTAGCTATTGACTCTGCAGACAGTTGGTGACTTCTGCGCACTGTGAGCTTCAGCATGCACTGACCCCGCCCTGTCATGTGACGTGGCCTACCACTTGGTGGCTGAGTGGCTGTTGTTCCCAGTTGCTTCCACTTTGTTATAATCCCACTAACAGTTGAGCGTGGAATATTTAGTAGCCAGGAAATGTCACGGATGGACTTATTGCCCAGGTGGCCACCTATCACGGGACCACGCTTGGAGTCACTGAGCTCCTGAGAGCGACCCATTCTTTCACCAATGTTTGTAGAAGCCGTCTGCATGCCTAGGGGCTTGATTGTATACACCTGTGTCCATGGAGGGGATTGGAACACCTGAATCACATGATTTGGAGGGCGGGGCCAATACTTTTGGCAATATACAGTTGAATTGTATTACATTTACACAGGGCTTTCATTCAGCGAGAACGTGGGGGAACACAGTTCCAGCACCTTCAACACTAAATGCATCAGTGGTGTCCCTGAAAGGGAAATGTCCCAGCATCGGTGGGTTTTTGGTGGTGTTACTGGAAGGAAAATAAATGCATTTGTATCAGTGGTGTCACTGAAAGGAAAATAATGTCCCTAAATGTGCCGGTGTCACTGAAAGGAAAAAAATTACCTGTATCGGTTGTTTTAGTGGAAGGAAAAAATGCTCCAGCCTTGGTAGTGTCAAGGGAAAATGTTCCTTCACGTGTGGTGTCACTAGAAAAAAAAGTCTCTGTGTCAGTGGTGTCACTGGAAGGAAATAAAATGTCCCTGTATTGGGAGTTTCACTGTGGGGGAAAGTTATCCCTGTGTAGATTGTATCATTGAAAGGAAAAAATTATCCCTGTATCAGGGGTGTCACTGGAAAGAAAAGTTGTTCCTGCATCTGTGGTGTCACTGGAAGAAAAAGCATCCCTGTGTCAGTGGTACCAATGAGGGAAAATGTCACCAGCACACCGAGGATCATCAATATGGGTCCAAAAGTTTAATAAACGATCACATACTTACAGCAAGGCAACGTTTCGGAGTCTCGCAGGACCCCTTCATCGGGCATGTGACAATGGATGGGAAAAGATCCCCCAGCGTCAGTGGTGTCACTGGAAGAAAAAAATGTATTGTTCCGATTTGTTTTTTACATTCATACTGCAAACCAAAAAAACATTGCCTTTTACTTAGTGCCCATAAATATTTATCTGCAGCACCTTTTGTTTTCTCAAATATTGAACACCGATGTCATATTTAATACATATCATTTCATTCAGCACTTTATTGCGACATTTAAAATAAAGCCGCCAACACGCATAACCCAATTCCTGTTACATCTCTGAGCACTCTTGAAATGTCTTCTCTTCTAAGCAAAAGAGAAGAAAATCTTTTCTCCTCATTTTTCCAAGAATTACAATATTTGGCATCTTCACCCCCCCCCTCCCCTCCCCCACCCCCCTCCTGCCTCGTCATGTTTCCCTGTTAGCTAAATGCTACCGTATTCTGTAACCTTTTAAATTGCTTTTGAAGACGGTGTCACTACATTACTATTGAAATCAGAAATGCCACGGGATGGTAATTCCAATACATAAATATGTATATGAACACACACCTTCACATCAGAATGGCGGAGACGGTAAAGAGAAGGGGATCGCAGGGCCTTACAGCAGCAATTAGGGCTGCCGCCATCTTTACCCATCTATGGCGAGGTGGAAGGGTGACGCATCCCGTACCTAACATTCGCAGCAAAGGATCTACTGTATACCCACTTCAGCTCCACAAGGTTTACCCCCTTCATGATTTTTTTTTCTATTCAGTACTGCACTACTTTCACTTGGAGACTAAGGGCAGGGCTGCTGTTAGAAACCTCGGGGCTGCATACAACCAACCTGACAGGGGACCCCCCCCTTCCCCCAAATTTATTTATTTCAGGTGCTGTAAATTTGGGCACTGCTTTACATATATATTGTACATTCACATCAGTCCCTAACCCTCAAGGGGTGTACAATCTAAGGTCCCTAACTCACATTCATACATACACATACTAGGGACAATTTAGACAGGAGCCAATTCACCTAACAGCATGTCTTTGGAGTGTGGGAGGAAACCAGAGTACCTGGAGGAAACACACACAGGCACAACATGCAAACTCCAGGCAGATGGTGCCACTTTACATATATATTGTACATTCACATCAGTCCCTCACCCTCAAGGGGCGTACAATCTAAGGTCCCTAACTCACATTCATACATACACATACTAGGGACTATTTAGACAGGAGCCAATTCACCTACCAGCATGTCTTTGGATTGTGGGAGGAAACTGGAATACCCAGAGGAAACCCACGCAGGCACAGGGAGAACATGCAAACTCCAGCCAGATGGTGCCATGGCTGGGATTTGAACCAACAACACTAGTACTGCCAGGCGGAAGTGCTAACCGTTTAGCCACTGTGCTGCCCAAATAAACACCGTTTACTATGCTTCAGTTATGAATGAAGCGTGCCTCAGGAGGGAACCCCACTGGCACATACACCGAGCTAGGCTTTGTTTAGCGCTGAATCAGGCGCAATTTTCCCAGCAAAGTTCCTGCACTCTTCTGGAAGTAAACACATTAAATCACTCCGGCCAGATAAAAATCCATCCTAGGGCGGCGTGACGTCCAGGAGCAGGGGAAGAGGCTACAGCATCCTGGACGTCACGCCGCCCTAGGCGGCCATCTTTAATTTGCATGGTCAGTGCTTTTTTATTTCTCCTGTTTGTGTCCTATTTGGAATACACATCCCATCTGTATACAGTATCACGCTATGTGGCATTATTCTTGGGCTATCTGTGAGGTTCACCACTCGCAGACGCCTTTTTAGAAATATCCTGAGGCAGCAATACCAGTTTGAGGGTCTTGAAACAGAACAGGATGAACTACCTAACCACACCTGTGAATGAATGACCTGGCTGACCTATTGAGACTACTATTGATCTCGAATGCGCTTTTATTGCGCACTTCTGGTGAGTGAGCAATTTATATATTTTATTTTCAGCCTCGTCACACACCATTTCAAAAGGATTGAGCACTTTGAGTGGACACCTATTACTATCCTCAAATTATCACCTGGACTTTTGAGAGATATATATTCCACTTTGATCACCCATCTGTGGTTTCAACAGTTCATTTTGCACTTTACATTCACATATATAGTGTATTTATTGTGTCAAAGTTTACATAATTATTGAAGTCACAATATTGGATTCTAATGTTTGCATATTTATTTGTACAGCGCTGCACCGCACTCTATTATTATTAGTATTTGGAGGTTTTTATGGTACCTTTTGTGTCCTAGCAGCTGTTTTATTTATTAGCGCTCGCTTTATTTCTACTTTAAAAATCCGTCCTGCTTATATTTCATTTGGCGTGGATTAGGCCTGGCGTTATTAGCTGAAAACATTAGTTCCAATTGCACCGGGCTGTTTTCTTTAGCACTATAACGGGTTTATATTCCACTTATCTAAGCTTTGGCTCTTCCAGTGATTACCGGGCTAATTGCCATATTTGTCTTCTAATGCGCTGAATGTTTTCTCTGCAAGTTATTTGTATAAGAATAATCTTGATCGGGGATTGTATGTGCCTTGGGTAAAGTCATCGAGCTACTGCAATAAATGACACCTTTACATGTTGGTTGTTATATATGTTTTGAATGCACACACCAGGGGTGTATTTACCGCAAGGCAAGCAGGGCATTTGCCTAGGGCGGCATTTTTTAGGGGGGCAGCACTGTCTCCCAAAAGAAGGAAAGGAAGAAGGGACACACTGTCAGGGCAGAAACGATGGAATGGGCAGGCAGGCCTATGGTAAGGTCACGCAGCGATGGACGACAGCCACTACCCACAGACCTGAGTCCCTCAGGGCGCAGAGTCTAAGCCCCAGGCTACCCTTCACCAGAGCCCCTGATGGTGGGGATGGACTTGACGCAGCCTGAGACCAGGTCGCGGCCCCCGAGTAACCCCAGCTGCGGTAACTACTGCCGCCAATGGCGTACAGCTGGTGGGAGCTAGATGGGACAACGTGTAGGGTAGTCAGACAGGCCAGGTCAATAACAACGGAGCAGACAGTACTAGACGGTAGGCAAAGAATACTCAGGTCACGGGCCGGGTTCAGCAACGGGAGGTCAGGTAAAGGGTTAACACAGAGAGTAGTCTTGTCCAAGCCGAGTCGGTTACCAGGAGAGCAACGAGAACAGCACAAGCGCTTGAGACAAGGAAACATACAGGACACGAATGTAGAGAGCACTTGCAGACAGCAGGTTTAAATGTGATCAACCACACCCTTCTGAGGAGGAGCTACAGAGGCCTGAAGGCATAAAGGTTCCCACCATGCTTTGCAGAAACCTAAGATGGACGCCAGCACATGGAGATGCACAAGCTCTGAGGAAAGGTAGGACCTTGACACACACGCAGCACAGGGACCAGGTGGGATCTGAGAGAGGCTGTGGGTGCTTGATGGTGTATACAGAGGCTGACTCTTGTTCCCGGTGATGTCCGGAGCTGTGAAGGTGAGTGTCTTATCTCTTGTCAGGGTGGGGGTTGCCAGTGTATGGGGGGGCGGTGGTAGTGAAAGGCTCTCTCGGGTGGGGGGTGCTGGGGTGTTGTTGGTCAATGGGGGAAGCCAATTTTTGTGTTGCCTAGGGCAGCACAAATCCTAAATACACCACTGGCACACAGGAAACAGTACATTGATTGCTTGGCTGTGATTGGAGGACGGTGTTACAATATTTTGAAAGCGTCCCTTCTGATAAACTTCCATTGGATGTGTTATCTTGTAGAATGGACTGGAGTGAATGCAAATGCTGCGTGAACCTTTTCCCACCCAGCTCCAGCTAATAATGAGACTGGTTCCCACCATAGTCTATTGAAGGTCAGCTTTGCACGCCCTAGGCCTGAATAGCTCTACACACATTTTTTTTGCAAACACCTAATACTTTACTGTGGTTCAGATGCAATTAACAAATAGTCATGTCCACAATTAGGGCTAGTGTTAGTTCTGTCTCCTTGCTGGTGGAGCTTGTTGGAGAGTGTTCTAGCAAGCCGGTCCCTGGAGCTACAAAAAGAGGCTCTTGCCCAGCAAGGCATGCTAAGGCACCATCTTGTCCCACTGGTTTCTTGAAGGTTAGCTTTGCAGGTCCCAGGCCTGGATAGCACTACATGCTTTATTGAAACCTTATATATCACTGTGGTTTTGATGCAATTAACAAATAGTCATGTCCACAATTGGGGTCACTGGAACACAGGTGGCTAGGCGTTTTGGCTAGTGCATCAGAGGAACCTACCCGGTCATCACCCTGATTAACAACTGTAATTGATCATCGTCACTCCTATCCCAAAACTGGCTGCTAGAGGGATTTCCCCAGGTATAGGCTGGGCATATTTCTATGTTAGTTCTGTCTCCTTGTTGATGGAGCTTGTTGGAGAGCACTCTAGCAAGCCAGTTCCTGTAGGTACAAAAAGAGGCTCTTGCCCAGCAAGGCATGCTAAGGCACCATTTTGTCCCATTGGTTCCCAACACAGTTTCTTGAAGGTTAGCTTTGCAGGTCCCAGGCCTGGATAGCACTACATACTTTATTGAAGAGACCTTATATATCACTGTGGTTTGGATGCAATTAACAAATAGTCATGTCCACAGTTGGGGACATGGCAGCACAGGTGGCTAGGTGATTTGGCTAGTGCACCTGAGGAACCTACCTGATCATTACTCTGACTGACCACTGTAATTGAACAACACCATTCCTATCCCAAAACCGGCTGCTAGTGGGATATCCCCAGGTATAGACTGGGTAGGACCTTGACACACACGCAGCACAGGGACCAGGTGGGATCTGAGAGAGGCTGTGGGTGCTTGATGGTGTATGCAGAGCCTGGCTCTTGTTCCCGGTGATGTCCGGAGCTGTGAAGGTGAGTGTCTTATCTCTTGTCAGGGTGGGGGTTGCCAGTGTATGGGGGGCGGTGGTAGTGAAAGGCTCTCTCGGGTGGGGGGTGCTGGGGTGTTGTTGGTCAATGGGGGAAGCCAATTTTTGTGTTGCCTAGGGCAGCACAAATCCTAAATACACCACTGGCACACAGGAAACAGTACATTGATTGCTTGGCTGTGATTGGAGGACGGTGTTACAATATTTTGAAAGCGTCCCTTAATCACCCTGATTAACAACTGTAATTGATCATCGTCACTCCTATCCCAAAACTGGCTGCTAGAGGGATTTCCCCAGGTATAGGCTGGGCATATTTCTATGTTAGTTTTGTCTCCTTGTTGATGGAGCTTGTTGGAAAGCGTTCTAGCAAGCCAGTTCCTGGAGCTACAAAAAGAGGCTCTTGCCCAGCAAGGCATGCTAAGGCACCATCTTGTCCCATTGGTTCCCAACACAGTTTCTTGAAGGTTAGCTTTGCAGGTCCTAGGCCTGGATAGTACTGTCCACAGTTGGGACCACTGCAGCACAGATGGCTAGGTGACTTGGCTAGTTCATCTGAGTGAAATCCCTCATTATGGATCCAGCTATTCTCAGAAAATAGACCCCCCCCCCAGGTCCTACTGAACTGGGACCTCAATGAACTGCTGAAAACTTCAGCTGCACTGCCCGGAAAGGGCAACAGCCCTTCAGCCTGGGAGCTTCTCCTCCTGGTCAAGACCCTGCTGCTCCAGGCCCCAGACTATTTATGCACTCCTCAGCCACCTACTGGGCATCCTCCTCCCCAGGGACTGGCTGAGGCTACATACATTTTCAGGCCAAGGGTCTGCCCCTTCCAAACCACTACAATTGAAAATCCACTAGAAGGCAGGGGAAAGCAGTCGAACCTGCAACTAGTGAGACCCAGGTCAGCCAAAAATAATCACACTCTACTCCAATGACTACAGGGGAGCTAAAGAACTAGATTTACCTAAATCTTTCTCGCCACCTATCTAAGTGGGTGCTACAGCGATGAGGAACCAAATGACACCTTACCAAAATCCATTCTTCTCAATGCCTATTTCTTTTTTTATATATCAGTTCTTTTTTCATTTCTTTTTTTTTTTGTAATTCTGGGCCATGTGTGAAAATCACCGTGAACGCTGATAGCTAAGGCCAGCCATACATGGGTTGAAATTCGACCGATTTTTCATCCGAAAATCAGACTTAACAATATTCGGCCGGATTGTTAGTGGGTCGGTGGCACCGGCCAATTTTCATGGTCCCTCCCCTTTTTGGTGATCAGGTATGTTGGAAAATTCATGAAAAACGACTGATTTTCGACTCAATGATGGTCAAATCGTACAAACATTTTTCTGAAAAGAATATGCGCCATGACCCCTGACCTGAGAGGAACAGAAGTTTTGCCTGTTCTATGGGATGAACTTTATGACTCGGTCGGCCGATTTTCGAAATCAATGATGGCACCATTGGATTACCGAGCGAACAACGTTTCCGATTTTCGGATGAAAAATCATTCGGAATTCGAAACATGTACGGCCTGCATAAGCAAAGCTAATAAGCCCAGCAAATCAGCAGAGCATTTCTCTGCAGTGCTGGAATGATACCTACAGTAGCTGCTCACCACCGCTGTATGTCCAATAATACTGAAGCAGTTGTGCGCAATCAATGTTTTATTCATTATTTAATAATCAGATTTACTTCTTAATTATGAATTGTTTACCTTCTGGCAGAAGAGAGTGAGATACACACATGGATTCCATCAACGCAAATGCTGGTTATGTCAGTGCTGGGCTACCTGCCCATGTTACCAAGAATGTTCTGATTAAAGAAGAATACCGCAAAGAAGGGCGGACTGACCATTTGGAAACTCGGGCACTGCCCGAGGGCCCAGGGTCAGTAGGGGGCCGCATGAGATGCCCCTGTTGCCTTTTTCATAGGCTTTTTTGAGTGTGGGTAAGGACACAGGGGCCCCATGATCCCCTATTGCCCGGGGGCCCCATGAGTTGTCAGTCCGCCCCTGCCACAAAGAGATATTTATCTTTAAACTGACCATATAGAATGACCCCAAAATGACAAGCATTCTTCATAAAGGGCTGTCTTTTTAGTAGTTTAGATATAAACTGATAGAGAGGAAGTAAGGGGGGGGGGGAGTGAGAAAGATTGAGAGAGAAGAAAGGAATAAATTAAATAGAGATTAAATAAAAGGAAACTAAATAAAAAAAATCAAGAGAGAGAGGAAAGAAGGAGAAAGAAAGTGGAAGGAAAGAAGAAAGATAAAGAAGAAGTAAGGGGGAAAGAGTGAGAAAAATTATACCTGAAATTGTACGCCCCTTTTGGGTGAGGGACTGATGTGAATGTACAATATATATATGTAAAGCGCTGTGTGAATTGACAGCACTATATAAGTACCTGAAATAAATAAATCAATTATGAGAGAGAGAGAAAGAAAGAAGGAAGGAAAGAGAGGGGGAGGAAGGAGGGAAGGATGGTAAAAAGGAGAGAATGAAAGGAAATTAGAGGTAGGGGATGTCGTAAGTTATAGATTATTGTTATAATTAGAAGTAGGTTTGCAAATATTATTATTATTATTCAGGATTATTATTCAGGATTTATATATCTCCAACAGTTTGCTCAGCACTTTACAATATAACGGGAGACAATACAGCAACAATACAGTTCAATACAAGAGGGATAGGAGGGCCTGATCCTGGAAGCTTACAATCTAAGAGTAAATATATTGTATACGGTATTTCTGCGTTCAGCCTAAATATATATTTGGCTGTACGCACCCATAATTTACGTACAGAGAAGAGTGGAAGAAAAGCAGCAGGGTGGAAGAAAAGAGAGGAAGTAAGGGGGGGGGGGAGAAAGATTGAGAGAGAAGAAAGGAATAAATGAAATAGAGATTAAATAAAAGGAAAGAAAATTAAAAAAATCAAGAAAAAGAGGAGAGAGAGAGAGAGGGGAAAGAAAGTGGAAGGAAAGAAGAGAGATAAAGAAGTAAGGAGGAAAGGGTGAGAAAAATGATACCTGAAATTGTACGCCCTTTGAGGGTTAGGGACTGATGTGAATGTACAATACTGTACAGGGGCGGACTGACAACTCATGGGGCCCCCGGGCAATAGGGGATCATGGGGCCCCTGTGTCCTTGCCCAAACTCAAAAAAAACCTATGAAAAAGTTACAAAGAGCATCTCATGGGGCTCCCTACTGACCCCGGGCCCTGGGGCAGTGCCCGAGTTTCCAAATGGTCAGTCCGCCCCTGATACTGTATACATGTAAAGCGCTGTGTAAATTGACGGCGCTATATAAGTACCTGAAATAAATAAATTATGAGAGAGACAGAGAGAAAGAAAGAAGGAAGGAAAGAGAGGGGGAGAAGAAAGGAAGAAATTAAATAGAGATTAAATAAAAGAAAAGAAAATGAAAAATCAAGAACAAGAGGAGACAGAGAGAGAGAGGGGGGAAAGAAGGAGGAAGGAAAGAAGGGAGATAAAGAAGAAGTAATGAGAAGGCCAGAGGCAAGAAATATCAATGTAAAATCTTTACGGCTGTCAATAATGTTCTGGATATGAAACAAAATATAAGTTGTATGTTCTGTATGCAGGAAATAGAGAGAGATCAGAGAGGGAGAGAGTCTGGAAGGAAGTAGAAAGGACAAGGAGAGAAAGGGGCAGAGAGACAAAGAACACCATTAGGCCCAGCGGTAGTTTAATATTTCTTTCACTTGATATTGGACTCCTTTAAATGAAGCATTTTGTCACATCGCTCGCAGGGCTCCAAAAATGATAAGTAAAATATATTGCAGGCCAAGCAGCCGTTAACTGTTGAAGGGATGAAATAATTTGCCAGGGCTGCCTTCCACAACAGGAAATCAATACGTATGATCATTAAGCTATGCCTGCTATAAGAGGTAATAGAAAAAAAAAAAAAAAAAGGGATTGATCTTAAAACATTTCCTTGATTTCTCATCGCACATCTTCAGGGGAATTCAATGGAATTAGAACAGCAGAATCCCTTAAATAAAACGAACACAGCGGTCAATAATTCAGAGGCTTCATAAACTGCGCCTTCTCTATCCTGGATCTTATTAAAAAATATTAAGCTATTTTTTCAGATCACATTTGTTGGTTAAATGAAACATCGATGGACATTAAATATTAAGGCGTTAAATGTTAGCAGACTGAAAACATCTTTAGAGGACAATCCCGGCCAACATGGACACTTCACTGCCGACTGAGGCTTTGTGTGTTACAGAACAAGCCCGGCTTTTTACAGTAGATGCAAAAAAGTGAAATTTGATTTGTTGTGGAAAACGATTAGATGTGTTATTTGTGCTTAACCGCTTCCATAACGGGCACGTCTACCCCCTTCCTGCCGGGCACGTCTACCCCCTTCCTGCCGGGCACTTATACCCCCTTCCTGCCGGGCACGTCTACCCCCTTCCTGCCGGGCACGTCTACCCCCTTCCTGCCGGGCACTTATACCCCCTTCCTGCCGGGCACTTATACCCCCTTCCTGCCGGGCACGTCTACCCCCTTCCTGCCGGGCACTTATACCCCCTTCCTGCCGGGCACTTCTACCCCCTTCCTGCCTGGCATTTATACCCCCTTCCATACCGGGCACTTCTACCCCCTTCCTGCCAGGCACTTCTACCCCCTTCCTGCCGGGCACTTCTACCCCCTTCCTGCCTGGCATTTATACCCCCTTCCTGCCTGGCATTTATACCCCCTTCCTGCCGGGCACTTCTACCCCCTTCCTGCCTGGCATTTATACCCCCTTCCATACCGGGCACTTCTACCCCCTTCCTGCCAGGCACTTCTACCCCCTTCCTGCCGGGCACTTCTACCCCCTTCCTGCCGGGCACTTCTACCCCCTTCCTGCCTGGCATTTATACCCCCTTCCTGCCGGGCACTTATACCCCCTTCCTGCCGGGCACTTATACCCCCTTCCTGCCGGGCCCTTATACCCCCTTCCTGCCGGGCACTTATACTCCTTTCCTGCCAGGCCCTTATACCCCCTTCCTGCCGGGCACTTATACTCCCTTCCTGCCAGGCACTTATACCCCCTTCCTGCCGGGCACTTATACTCCTTTCCTGCCGGGCACTTATACCCCCTTCCTGCCGGGCACTTATACCCCCCTTCCTGCCGGGCCCTTATACCCCCTTCCTGCCGGGCCCTTATACCCCCTTTCCTGCCGGGCACTTATACCCCCCTTCCTGCCAGGCACTTATACCCCCTTCCTGCCGGGCACTTATACCCCCTTCCTGCCGGGCACTTATACTCCCTTCCTGCCGGGCACTTATACCCCCTTCCTGCCGGGCACTTATACTCCCTTCCTGCCGGGCACTTGTACCCCCTTCCTGCCGGACACTTGTACCCCCTTCCTGCCAGGCACTTGTACCCCCTTCCTGCCAGGCACTTATACCCCCTTACTGTTGGGCACTTATACCCCCTTACTGCTGGGCACTTATACCCCCCTCCATACCAAGCACTTGTACCCCCTTCCTGCCGGGCACTTATACCCTCTTTCATACAGGGAACTTATACCCCCTTCCTGCCGGACATTTATACCCCCTTCCTGCTGGACCTTTATACCCCCTTCCTGCCAGGCACTTTTACCCCCTTCCTGCTGGGCACTTATACCCCCTTCCTGCCGGGCACTTATACCCCCTTCCTGCCGGGCACTTCTACCCCCTTCCTGCCTGGCATTTATACCCCCTTCCATACCGGGCACTTCTACCCCCTTCCTGCCAGGCACTTCTACCCCCTTCCTGCCGGGCACTTCTACCCCCTTCCTGCCGGGCACTTCTACCCCCTTCCTGCCTGGCATTTATACCCCCTTCCTGCCGGGCACTTATACCCCCTTCCTGCCGGGCACTTATACCCCCTTCCTGCCGGGCCCTTATACCCCCTTCCTGCCGGGCACTTATACTCCTTTCCTGCCAGGCCCTTATACCCCCTTCCTGCCGGGCACTTATACTCCCTTCCTGCCGGGCACTTATACCCCCTTCCTGCCGGGCACTTATACTCCTTTCCTGCCGGGCACTTATACCCCCTTCCTGCCGGGCACTTCTACCCCCTTCCTGCCTGGCATTTATACCCCCTTCCTGCCGGGCACTTATACCCCCTTCCTGCCGGGCACTTATACCCCCTTCCTGCCGTGCACTTATACCCCCCTTCCTGCCGGGCCCTTATACCCCCTTCCTGCCGGGCCCTTATACCCCCTTTCCTGCCGGGCACTTATACCCCCCTTCCTGCCAGGCACTTATACCCCCTTCCTGCCGGGCACTTATACCCCCTTTCTGCCGGGCACTTATACTCCCTTCCTGCCGGGCACTTATACCCCCTTCCTGCCGGGCACTTATACTCCCTTCCTGCCGGGCACTTGTACCCCCTTCCTGCCGGACACTTGTACCCCCTTCCTGCCAGGCACTTGTACCCCCTTCCTGCCAGGCACTTATACCCCCTTACTGTTGGGCACATATACCCCCTTACTGCTGGGCACTTATACCCCCCTCCATACCAAGCACTTGTACCCCCTTCCTGCCGGGCACTTATACCCTCTTTCATACAGGGAACTTATACCCCCTTCCTGCCGGACATTTATACCCCCTTCCTGCTGGACCTTTATACCCCCTTCCTGCCAGGCACTTTTACCCCCTTCCTGCTGGGCACTTATACCCCCTTCCTGCCAGGCACTTATACCCAGGGGCGGACTGACAACTCATGGGGCCCCTGGCAATAGGGGATCATGTGGCCCTGTGCCCACACTCAAACCACATCCACAAAAGCCTATGAAAGGTACCAGGGACATCTCATGGGGCCCCCTACTGACCCTGGGCCCTCGGGCACTGCCCGGGTACCCGAATGTTCAGTCCACCCCTGCTTATACCCCCTTCCAGTCCAGGCCAATTTTCAGTTTTCAGCGCTCTCACACTTTGAATGACAATTGCGCGGTCATGCAACACTGTACCAATATGACTTTTTTATCATTTTTTTCACACAAATAGAGCTTTCTTTTGGTGGTATTTAAACACCACTGAGCTTTTATTTTTGGCTAAATAAAACAAAAAATACCTGATACTTTAAAAAAAAAACGCTTTTCTTCGTTTCTGTTATAAAATTTTGCAAATAAATAACATTTCTTCATAAATTTAGGTCAAAATGTATTCTGCTATATTTCCTTGGTGAAAATAATAATAATAATAATTGAATTTGTATTTTTTTTCAAATGTTTCTAATTTTTTTTTTTTTTTATTACATTTTTTCTTTTTTTTTACTATTTTATTTTTCAGCACACTGTGACCAAAGCAATACAGTGTTACCATAGTAAATGATCAGCATTTTTTAAAAATTTTTTGCAAATAACATTTCTTCATACATTTAGGTCAAAATGTATTCTGCTACATTTCTTTGGTGAAAATAATAAATATATTTATTATTTCATGTATTTCATGGATATTTGCAATCATTGTTACTGAATGAAACTGATTCATCCAGTCTTTTGTTGTGATTAGCTGTGATTGGGCAAAGCTGATCTCATGATACACAGATGGGCTGTGATTGGCCCTGTCTGTATCATGTGAGTGCCTTCACCAGTCACAGCTAACAACATAATTGTATACAATGGATGGCATGACGGGAAGCCATCCATTGTATACAACTGACATGTGATCTGCTGTGATTGGTCCAAGCTGGCCTCCACATGACATTCTCCGCCATTGACCTTTACATCCCGAGGAACAAAAGTCCACATATATGAGTAGATTTGCTGCACTTTACTGATGGAATTCAGTGAATAGTATAACAGTCACATCACATCGGCTTACAGTCTGGAGTCACTTGACATTACACAGCCAATGACATTTAGTGGACGGTCCGCAGTAGTCACATGTGAAAGCCTATGCAGCACTTTTAGCAGCCATCTCCCTCTAACAGTATCTCCTTCCACCCAGGGTCCTTAGTGTGCACATGACTGTGCTCTCTATAGTCACCTCCTCCATAGATACGCCTATTCTGGGACCCTTTAAAGAAGCAACATCACTCTGCCTGGCAGTACTGGGGTCCTTGGGTCGAATCCCAACCACAGCACCACCTGCCTGGAGTTTGCATGTTCTCCCTGTGCCTGCATGGGTTTCCTCCGCCTTTGTCGGCCTCAGCTGTCAATCACCAGGTCCCGACCGGTGATTCACCGCTGGCACCCGGCGATCATCGAGTATCACTGACAGGGGAGAGACCTGTACAATACAGATCTCTCCCCTGTCAGCTCCTGCACATTGCTTTGTATTGCTCTGCATAGCAAATGTGCTGCCGATCATCATTATTATCAATTTATTATTAATTTTAATTACCACCAAGGAAGTTACCGAACTCCTTTCCAAGGCCCACTTCACCACCTGTCCCCTGGATCCTGTCCCCTCACGACTGTTGCAGCCTCCTTCCTGCTCTATCCTAAACTCTCTAACCCACATCTTCAACCTCTCACTCTCCACGGGCACCTTTCCCTCCACACTCAAACATGCACTGGTTACCCCCATTCTCAAAAAACCCTCGTTGGACCCCACCTGTTTAAATAACTTAAGACCCATCTCCTTGCCTCCAAGCTTCTCGAGCGCCTTGTTCACAATCGTATGAACTGCTACCTCACCAACAACAACCTTCTTGATCCCCGACAGTCTGGCTTCCACGCACAACATTCCACAGAAACTGCCCTACTAAAACTCACTAACAACCTACTAACTGCTAAAACCAACGGCCATTACTCCATACTCCTACTCCTTGACCTTTCCGCTGCCTTTGACACAGTCGACCACCCGCTCCTACTCAGTAAACTCCACTCCATTGGCCTCCGTGACTCTGCTCTCTCCTGGTTCTCCTCTTACCTTTCTCAGCACACTTTCAGTGTCACATACAACTTCTCCTCCTCCGCGACTCATCCCCTTCCTGTTGGGGTACCCCAAGGTTCTGTTCTTGGGCCCCTCCTTTTCTCTATCCATACCTCCTCCCTGGGCCAACTGATAATCTCCCATGGCTTCCAATACCACCTCTATGCTGATGACACCCAGATCTATCTCTCCGCTCCCCAGATCACCCCCTCAATCTCCTCACGTATCACAAATCTACTAAATGACATATCAGCATGGATGTCACATCACTACCTTAAACTCAATCTTTCCAAAACTGAGCTTGTAATATTTTCTCCCCCCCCCGATCCCCTGCTCACGACTCTACCATGAAGATCAACAGCACAACCATTGGTCCTTCCCCTCCTGCCAGGGTGCTAGGCGTAATCCTAGACTCTGACCTCTCCTTTGGGCCCCACATCCAATCACTGGCTAAATCCTGCCACCTCAACCTCTGGAACATTTTCAAAATCCGCCCTTCCTGACCAATTACACCACAAAACAACTCATCCACGCCTTGGTTATATCCCGCCTCGATTACTGCAACTCCCTCCTCACTGGTCTACCGTTACACAGGCTATCCCCCCTTCAGTCTATTATGAATGCTGCTGCTAGACCCCTACACCTTACCAACCAATCAGCTACTGCTGCCCCTCTCTGCCAATCCCTTCACTGGCTTCCACTAACCCAACGTATAAAATTCAAAATACTAACCACAGCTTAAAAAGCCATCCATAACACTGCCCCGGCTACATCACCAACCTCATCCACAGATACCGCCCAAATCTCCCACTCCGCTCCTCCCATGATATCTTCCTCTATAGCTCCCTCATCACCTTCCTCCCACGCTCACCTCCAGGACTTCTCCAGAGCCTCTCCCATCCTCTGGAACTCCCTACCACAGCATGTCCGGTCAGCCCCCACCCTGTCTGCCTTTAGGCGATCTTTGAAAACTTACTTCTTCAGGGAAGCCTAACCCACCTCCACCTAAGAACTGTACTTGAATCACCTCCACCAGATCATCCCCCGCAGCTATCACCTTTTGTATCACCTCCCCCTTCCTGTAGATTGGAAGCTCCACAAGCAGGGCCCTCCTATTCCTTCTGTACTGAAATGTATTGTAATTGTACTGTCTCCCTTATATTGTAAAGCGCTGTGCAAACTGTTGGCGCTATATAAATCCTGTATAATAATAATAATTTTAATTTTATATATATATATATATATATATATATATATATATAATATAATATTCATGCCTTAAATAATGTTTTAATATTTAAAAAATAATTAAATAAATAATAAAAAAAAATTCCTCTGTGCTAGGACAACTTTATAACTTCATATCAACATTTGTCTTACAAAAGAAGATGAAAGCTTGACAAAATAAAAACACTTAAGCACAAAAGCATAAAAACATATTTTCATCGGTGCTGATGACACCGCGTTCACTGTATTCCCAGCTTTTCAGCAAAGTAAAAATGTAAATTCCAGTGACCCTCGTATTCATCATTGGCTAGCAGCCGCCTGCTGGTCTCAAATACAAACCATGGGAGGTTAGCGTAGCTTCTGAACGCTGGGAAAATGCATTCATTTCTCTCCAAGACTCAAATGCTCGCCGTCCTGCCTATAGCTTTCATCATTCTCTCTGCTTGCGGGCTGCAAAAAAAAAGAAAAGAAAATTAATTCAGCTATTTATTACCTATTAATCAGTAATACTTAAGGCGGTTTGCTCACTCTGCTGGTATACATTTTTCCCCGGAAGGAATTGACAAGTATTAAATGTAGAAAATAAAATGTATAGTTTGGGAACTTTACAAAAAAAGTTTTCTCAGGTGACGTTCAGCTCTTTGTTCTGCATTTGCAGCTTTATATAAAGATGTTCCGTTGCCAGACGTGAGCGTTTTACATTAAGCGCAGAAGCCGCAGGCTGTCAGACCAAATACCTTTCTCGGAGAAATAAGGACACAAAGAAAAATGGCTGAGAAGAATAAATATGTAAAAATCCCTTGAATTTCACAGAGTCGGGGATTTAACCCTTTCTCTGCCAGAGCAATTTTTTTTGCAAACGTTTAAAAAAATCTGTAGAACCTACCAGTGTTAGTATAGGTAAATTTATTATGGTAAGGCTCATGGTAATTGTGTGAGTCTGTAATTATGTCGGGTTACTGAAGATCAGGCTGGGTGGTACAGTAGGTTGGGACTCTGTCGCCTCCACCTGGTTCTGGAGGACCGTAGAAGCTTCCAGAAGCCAGTGGGCTAGAGGGTTGGAGACCTAAATCTGCATGTTTATGGGAGTCTGGCCAATCCCAGGTTTGGAAACCCTGTGTGGTAAGGCTAACCCATGAATATGAGAGAACAGGGGAGTTGGGTGGAAGATAGAGTGGTGACCCATATGATATAAAAATATATTTGAAATATATTTTAAAAATATGCTTCCCAAATATATTGCCATATATTTGAAATGCTACAATTTTGGCCATATTCAATATATTTAAAAATATATTTAAATATATATATATATATATACTGCATGTTGAAATGTATTTTTATTACAAAATATATAAAACATATTTTTTAAAGTACATTTCAAATATACTGTATGTCTTTAAAAATAAAAATCTACACTTGTTGAATGCTTTTACAGATAGATGTAAAAATATATGTTAAAATGACTTTTTATATTAAAAATATATTATGTTATATTTTATATTTATATTATGTTAAAAAAAATCTGAAGAATATATTTTAAAAAATATATATTTAAAAAAAATATTTTTTAAAATATATTCTTCAGATTTTTTTTCATTGATGTTTACAGGAAGCCATTGATTTCAGATATTGTTTCCAAGGGGTGTGCGACCAAATATTACATTGAGGGTGCCAATCATTTTGTCCAGTCCATCTTTGGGATTTTGCATGGAATCTGTCAGATTTGGCTTTTTGTTTCTCCACTTTGAGATCTGTGGACAGATCTCAAAACTCCTGTTTTGAGATCTGTCCACAGGAGCTCTTAGGGATTGAGATCTGGACTCATTGCTGGCCAGTTCAGCTCTCTCCAGCGCTTTGTCTGAAACCATTTCTGGGGGCTTTTTGATGCGTGCTTTGGGTCCTTGTCCTGCTGCAAGACTCATGACCTCTGACGGAGACACAACGTTCCAATCAAAACTCCAAAAATTGACTGGACACAATTATTGACACCATCTCAAAATTGTAGGAAATAATTGCATTCCAAGTTTGTGATGTTCCTGTAATTTGTAATTAAACTCACCTGTATTAATTAAAGGATCCTAATGTTCCTGTGTCCACTGTGTGCAACATTGTCAAGACGTTTACAGCCCGTGACACTGTAGCTAATCTCCTGGATGTGTACGAAAGAGAAAAATTGATCAAAGATTGCAACAAAGGATTGTTGGAATGATGGATGAAGAGCCTCCATCAACTTCCAGACAAATTCAAGCTGACCTTCAGGCACAGGGTACAACTGTGTCAGCTCACACGATACGTCGCCATTTGAACGAAAAGGAACCCTATGGTAGGAGACTCAGGAGGACCCCACTGCTGACACAGAAATATAGTAGGAGACCCAGGAGGACCCCACTGCTGACACAGAACTATGGTGGGAGACCCAGGAGGACCCCACTGCTGACTCAGAACTATGGTGGGAGACGCAGGAAGATCCCACTGCTGACACAGAAATATGGTGGGAGACCCAGGAGGATCCCACTACTGACACAGAAATATGCTGGGAGACCCAGGAGGATGCCACTGCTGACACAGAAATATGGTGGGAGACCCAGGAGAACCCCACAGCTGACACAGAAATATGGTGGGAGACCCAGGAGGACCCCGCCGCTGACACAGAAATATGGTAGGAGACCCAGGAGGACCGCACTGCTGACACAGAAATATGGTGGGAGACCCAGGAGGACCTCACAGCTGACACAGAAATATGGTGGAAGACCCAGGAGGACCCCGCCGCTGACACAGAAATATGGTGGGAGACCCAGGAGGACCCCGTCGCTGACACAGAAATATGGTGGGAGGCCCAGGAGGACCCTGTCGCTGACACAGAAATATAGTGGGAGACCCAGGAGGACCCCACAGCTGACACAGAAATATGGGAGGAGACCCAGGATGACCCCACTGCTGACACAGAAATATGGTGGGAGACCCAGGAGGACCCTATTGCTGACACAGAAATATGGGAGGAGACCCAGGAGGACCCCACCACTGACACAGAAATATGGTGGGAGACCCAGGAGGACTCCACTGCTGACACAGAAATATGGTGGGAGACCCAGGAGGACCCCACTGCTGACACAGAAATATGGTGGGAGACCCAGGAGGACCCCACTGCTGACACAGAAACATCAAAAAGCTTCAGATTCTACCTGAAATTACCATAGTTGTAAATCCCAACTGAATGACTATTTGTTCGCTAAAACAATGTATATCATTACCAACTATTTTTAAAAAATAAAAAGCTGTTTCCATTCATGTTCCCCATTTTTGCATTCATGTTGCACCCTAATGATCCTGATCTCCTGCAGTCTCTTTGCAGGCACACATATCTATATGTCTATATGCACCCCAGGAGATGGGCCTACAGATGGTGACTAAGGATGAGCTTGGGTTAGGCTCCAGGTTTAGTCTCAATGTTCGGCTGATGCTGGAAGTCAGCTGTCAGTTAGGGCCAATGAGCTGCAGGCGAGGTTTTTCCTGCCCCGCAGCTGCACATAGACAAAGGGTTGGGAATGTCCATGACATCATTGACTTAATGTCCAGGAGCAGTTGCAGAGTGGGGAATGTCCTGGCCAAAGCTGGTTGGCCAAGGGATGACATTTGATGACCTAATATGGTCATATGGCCATAGTAAATCAATGACATTGAACTAATATGGTCATGAGGTCATATTAGGTGAAAGTCATTGACCTTTTATGGCCACATGGTCATATTTGGGGTTATTTATTAAAACTGAAGAGTGCAAAATCTGACGTACTGTCTGGAGAAACTAATCAGCTTCCAGATTGTATCGCCAAAGCTTAATTGAACAAGCTGAAGTTAGAAGCTGATTGGCTACCATTCAGAGCTGCACCAGATTCTTAGTGCACCCATTTTAGTAAATCTCCCCCATTGGGTCAATGTTATTGACCTGTTATGGCCACATGGTCATATTGGCTCAGTGTCCATAACCTAACATTGCCACATGGTTATATTAGGTCATTGTCTTTGATGCAGTATGGCCACATGCTCATATTGGGTCAATGTCATTGACCTAACATTTACACATGGTCATATTAGGCCAATGTCATTGATCTAATATGGTCACATGATAATATTAGGTCAATGCCATTGACCTAAGGTGTCCACATGCACATATTGGGTCAATGTCATGACCTAACATGGTCACATGATAATATTAGGTCAATGTCATTGACCTAAGGTGGCCACATGCTCATATTGGGTCAATGTCATGACCTAACATGGGCACGTGGTCAGATTAGGTCAATGTCATTGACCTAAGGTGGCCACATGATCATATTAGGCCAATGTCATTGATCTAATATGGTCACATGATAATATTAGGTCAATGTCATTGACCTAAGGTTGCCACATGCTCATATTGGGTCAATGTCATGACCTAACATGGGCACGTGGTCATATTAGGTCAATGTAATTGACCTAAGGTGGCCACATGGTCATATTAGGCCAATGTCATTGATCTAATAAGGTCACATAATAATATTAGGTCAATGTCATTGACCTAAGGTGGCCACATGCTCATATTGGGTCAATAACATGACCTAACATGGGTACATGTTCATATTAGGTCAATGTAATTGACCTAAGGTGGCCACATGGTCATATTAGGCCAATGTCATTGATCTAATAAGGTCACATAATAATATTATGTCAATATCATTGACCTACGGTGGCCACATGGCCATAATGGGTCAATATCATTGACCTAAGGTGGCCACATGCTCATATTGGGTCAATGTCATGACCTAAGGTGGCCACATTGTCATATTGGGTCAATAACATGACCTAACATGGGCACATCGTCATATTGGGTCAATATCATTGACCTATGATGGCCACATGGTCATATTGGGTCAATATCATTGATCTAACATAGACACATGGTCATATTAGGTCAATGACATTGACTCAATGGGACCATGTGGCCACCTTATGCCACTGAAGTAATGAGCATCCCTGCTCCTTTATGTACATGCAGCTGAGTTAAAGAGGAATGTTCCAGCTGCAGCTGATTGGCCCAGCAATAACAGATGCCTTCCAGGTTTGACCAAACCCATGTTCAGAGAAAACCCAAGCTCATCAACACTGGTTATATGAGTGGGCCACGCCTCTATAATATGTATTGAAATGACCACTCGTAGTCTCTTTGTGGGATCCATTCGAACGAATGACATTGTAGGCGCACAATTGGCCAACAGGGTTAAAGCGTTGTTACCCTATAAGAGGAAGAACCTTCATGGCAGGATTGCCAGATATTATTTTATTTCATGTTGGAGAAAGAGTGAAAATGCCTTTTGAAATGACATCAACGTGTTAAGGCTTAAATACGATTTGAGTGATTGGCTTTACAAGCCGCTTTTGCGATTTTTTTTCCTCCATGTCAGTGCTTGCCAATGGACAAAGATATCTAGAAGCTTTCCCAGATAAAATAAATCCCATAAAATATAGTCAAATCCCGCGTGGTTAACATAAAGCTGCAGGAAGCAGAAGAATAGTCTTCCCCCTTCGGAAGTGATCCATGGGTTGAGCCATTGCATCATTCTGAGCTGCCTTGGGGGTAAAAATCCCAGCAATGCGCTAACAGGCGGGATGAGACTGAAGTCATGGATTTCCAGCTTACCGTCACTACGCAAGTTCTTGGAATCCATTTTATTTCTGACTCGGCAATCATAGCAATTTCTATCTCAGGAAGACTCCCCCCCAGGGTATGATTCTCTCACTCACCTTTCTTTTTTTTTTTGCTTTGCAAACACAACAGTTGGAATGAAATACAACAGATGTGCTGCAGGGAAAAAATTACAGACCTGAGAAATAGACGTTTTCTTTTCCCACCAGTAGAATCATTTGCCTGGAAGGCGCCCTGCTAGAGCGGCAATTCACAATGAAAATTTTGTGCGCTGGTAAAGAAGCAACTTTTTATAGAGACGAGTCCTACGTTCTGCCTTCGGGCAGACAGGGAGGGAGGTCTGAGGAATATTCATAGTTAGATATGTACTCGGAGAATTCCCATTTGTTCAATTTTCTGTGGCTTGTTATTGCTGCCTGTGTCCCCACTGGGTAGATTGACCCATTTTTCCTATTCTGTTTGACACTCACCATCTGGACAGGAAGTGGAGGACAGTCTCCCAGATGGGGACACAAAAAGACAAACCTTGATAGAAGTTGTAACCAATTTTTACTATATCTGGTTTTTTATGCCATCAGTGTGAGACCCCAGGGGCGGACTGACAACTCATGGGGCCATTGGGCAATAGGGGTTCATGGGGCCCCTTTTGTCCTCACCCACGCTCAAAACCACACCCAAAAAAAGGTACTAGGGGCATCTCATGGGGCCCCCTACCGACCCTGGGCCCTCGGGCAGTGCCCGGGTGCCTGAATGGTCAATCCGCCCCTGTTAGACCCCATGTACACGAGACATTTCTGAATGATGGAAACTGACTGCTGGAAAACGTAGGTTAAAAAACATCTGTTTAGCCGCGTTTGCATGCGTTTTTTAAAGTTCAGCACAGGAGAACCTCCCAAATGACCAGAATGCACTGAAAAGTGCCAAATTATTAACTGTTTCAGACTGTTTCAAAGAAAGGTGTCTGGTGGAGGGAGTCATTAAGGCCACCTGGCAGGGGGTCTTCATGAGGAATTTGAGGTGTGAATGGTCATTAACATATCTTTTGTTTCCAAGGGTGGGGGAGGTCTGAGGTGTGAATTGGTCATTATAATGTGTGACAAGCTTGCTAGGAACATCCTGTGCTCAGTGTTTTCTCCATTTGAGTACCTTGAAAACACTTTACATGCATTTTTCATGATGAAAAAGGCTCTGGACAGCATCGGGAACTGGAAGAGTTAAAGCATTTTTTCAAACGCAAGCTCTTATAAACGTGATTTGATGCGTTTACAAGCATTTTCCATTTGAAATGCTGATAAAATCGACTGCTGAGCGCAAGTTTTCTGCATTCAAAAAACGTCTGTAAATTTAAATGCCTGTAAACGTCTGTAAACGAAGATGTGTACATAGAGACATAGAAAAACATTAGGGTGAGTTCAGGGGCTGCTGAAAAAAACTCTGAACAGCTCCTAAACAAGAGTTTATCAGCTGCAGTGTACATGAGCCCTTAGTAGATAAAGCTTTAGTCAGCTTCTAAAAGTCACTTTTGGGTGTCCAGCCCCTCCACCCTCCCATTATATTAAGGGTCTAACAAGGGGGATTTAATGAAGAGGAATACTTACCTTATTTTTCACTCATTAGCTGAAGTTACTCTCCACCATCCAAAATCATGGAAGAACCTCAATGCCCCATGTACAATGCAGGACCTCTATTCATGTACCCCCAGGTTCTGATATGTTTTTCTGACACCAAGAAAAAAAAAGATAACATGGGAGGGAGCTCCAGCACACAGCCTGTAATCGACAGCCTCAGCTCTGTTCCTGTGTGCTCTGTGAAGGGGAGGTGTGTGCCTTCCCTCCAGTCAGCTCTCGGACCTCTTCTCGGTGAGCTCTGCACTCTGTAATTTTAGCTCTCCACCTCCTGTTTAATGACAGCTCAGACAAGCTGTAAAAAATCTGGACTTTGAACAGATGTAGAGAAGAGAAGACCGCAGATAAAGAGGTACAACGTATGTAGGAGGATTTGTTTCATCTATGTGTATCTCCAGAGCCCATTCGCATCGGACTGACCATTTGAGCACTCGGGCACTGCCCGAGGGCCCGGGGTCAGTAGGGGGCCCCATGAGATGCCCCTGGTACCTTTCATTGGCTTTTTCATAGGCTTTTTTGGGTGTGGGCGAGGACACAGGGGCCCCATGATCCCCCATTGCCTGGGGGCACCATGTGTTGTCAGTCCTCCCCTGCTACACACTCTCAACTTTTTCTGCAGATGTAATTTTCATGATGTGATGTTGGTTGACAGCAACACCAACCACAGGTATATTAAGGCTCAATTCCAACTTTACTTACCTTCTCGTCTAGGATAAATGATACCCAGTAGCATGCAACCCACTTCCTGTGAGCCAAGGTCATCCAAAACATTCCACCTGGACATACATCATCAAGCCACCCTGGGCTCTCAGAAGAATGCTGCAGACAGTAGAGCCACGTCATTATAGTGGTGGGCCATTCTGGAGAAAGAAGACATCCGTTGATGTCACATGACCAGCCATGAGATCACTATAAAAAAAAGTACATTAAAGTTTACATTTTTTTTTTTTTCGTGTGTATTATTTTTGCTGAAGCTTCAGAAGGTTGAAGGTTGAGCTTAAGGTTCAGTTGGGTTTTATAAATTCTGTTTTCTTGTTCAAACAATTTTATTAACAATAGATCAGAGTGGAACAAACAAAGAGACATTGCTAATGTACACTGGACATTGAAGTGGCAATAGGACATAAAAAAAACAATATGAATGAGGGTCATAGTTCAATTGTCTATACATTACTAGCGGAAACAGGTAGGTAAAAGTTGACAACAAAAGACATTATTGTTCCAGCCAATCAAAGTGATGTCTCCCAAATGCATAAAAGAAATAGGGGGAAGTTTGAAGGGGGGTCAGACAGGGGTGGGAGGGGGGGAGGGGAAGAGGAACAGCAACAATGACTCCATGAGCATTCAGCAAGTGTACAATAACCCCTACGTGTTGCGTACAAAGGGCCAATGACAATATCTTTAGCGCATAGTACACAAATCAGGGGAGAAGGAGTGATTCGTCAAAATTAGGCGGGAGGAAGCGCTCTACCCAGGGGCTCCATATGGGCAAGAATTAAGGAATCGTGTCGAGAATTGTGGCTTCCACCTTTGCATGTATCATGGCTTGCGTTATTCTGGTTTTGACGGCCGCGACACTTAGGGTGGGGGATTTCCAGGATTTCGCTATAACCTGTTTAGCCGCTGTCGTAACTTGCATGATGAGCTTAAATTGCGAACTGGAGATGCCAGGGGGGCGTTGATTGAGTAGGGCGGTCGTTGGGTCGGGTTGTAGGGTGATAGTGCTAAGTGTAGATAACATGTCGAAAATTTCATCCCAAAAGATTCGGGCTATTGGGCAGTCCCACCACATATGGTAATGTGTTCCTGGGTCTGTACAGCCTCTAAAACAGTTGGGCGAGTAATTAGGGGTGAATTCTGCGATTCTCGCCGGGACCAAGTACCAGCGGGTTAAGACTTTATAATTCGTTTCCAATGCTATAATGTTCTGTGAGGATGATTTTGTGTTGGCCCAAATGCGGTCCCATTCAGACAGATCGAATTCCTTACCCAAAGGTAGTAAAGAGTGAATATAAGCAGGAGATAAGCCCACGTCTATGAGGGTCTTTGCAATAAATTCTGTTTTCATTGAAAGATTGTTCAGTTGGATCTTTCACAGCACAGCAACATCCATGAACAACAAAAGTTTATAAGTGCATTTGTGAACGATACATCTGATCCCCCAGACCAAAAGAACTAACCTCCAGGAGAATGTCTGAAGGTGAAGTAAGTGGCTATCTCTCTTTCATAGGAGTGCTATTAATAGCTGAGTTTCTCAGAAAGGCTTAGTCTTGGCTAAGAGAGCTGTCAGGCATGATGAGGCTGATGAGAGCACAAAAAAATAGCAATGCTGCTTTGATATAGGAAAATACTATATATATATATATATATAAAAAAAAAAATAATGGAACGCTGGATAATACCTTCTTCCCACTTGGACTGAACATCAAATGGGTTTATTAAAGCCCCTTCTCTGACATGATGTTTGGATGTTTCGTAGACATGGTAACAATGGTCCAGCTCTTGGCAGCCTTAAAAGCTAAGAAGAAAGAGGCTCGTAGTTGAGGTAGGCATGCTGATGGACCTAATGCACAGTGAGTGATTTTATCTATGTTGACTTCTGAAAAAAAAAAAAGAATTTCACACACTTCAAAATTTCCATTACAATGTTTTGTGGGTTTATTTGGTACATTTTAACCCGGGCAACTCTATGCCAATTTCCTCATTCTTGATCATTGTAGTTTTAGAGATCCAAAATATTTATAATTTTGTATTGCGAAAGAAAATTAAGAATAAATTCATCCAAAATTGGTCATTTAGATGATGGCATGCAGCTGGAGACAGGCAACTGAAGGGTAAATGACTACCTTCCAACCTTTTCTCTTCAGGACACGTGAATGTTCAATATACATTTTGATGGAGTAGTCATATGACCTGCAGAAAGAACTAAATTAAGGAACAAAAAAATATTATTAAAGGACTGTTGACTTTACTACAACCGTCTAAAAGCCATAGGTGGACTTTGCAGTCGTTACCGAGGTCAGTGGGGTTTCGTACATGTCGGAAAGGCCATTATAGAGCATGTGACTGTGAAAATAGGACAAAACCACTTAAAAATTGCCATTACAACGTTTTGTGGGTTTATTTGGTACATTCTGACCTGAGCAACTCTATGCCAATTTCCTCATTCTTCATAATTGTAGATTTAGGGATCCAAAATATTTATAATTTAGTATTGCGAAAGAAAATTAAGAATAAATTCATCCAAAATTGGTCATTTAGATGTTGGCATGCAGCTGGACACAGGCAACTGAAGGGTAAATGACTACCTTCCAACCTTTTCTCTTCAGGACACGTGAATGTTCAATATACATTTTGATAGACCTGCAGAATGAACTAAATGACGGAAAGGAAAACAAAAATATTATTAAAGGACTGTTGACTTTACTACAACCTTCTATAAGCCATAGGTGGACTTTGCAGTCGTTACCGAGGTCAGTGGGGTTTCGTACATGTCGGAAAGGCCATTATAGAGCATGTGACTGTGAAAATATGACAAAACCACTTCAAAATTTCCATTACAACATTTTGTGGGTTTATTTGGTACATTTTGACCCGGGCAACTCTATGCCAATGTCCTCATTCTTCATAATTGTAGATTTAGGGATCCAAAATATTTATAATTTTGTATTGCGAAAAAAAATTAAGAATAAATTCATCCAAAATTGGTCATTTAGATGATGGCATGCAGCTGGAGACAGGCAACTGAAGGGTAAATGACTACCTTCCAACCTTTTCTCTTCAGGACACGTGAATGTTCAATATACATTTTGATGGAGTAGTCATATGACCTGCAGAAAGAACTAAATTAAGGGAAAAAAAATATTATTAAAGGACTGTTGACTTTACTACAACCGTCTAAAAGCCATAGGTGGACTTTGCAGTCGTTACCGAGGTCAGTGGGGTTTCGTACATGTCGGAAAGGCCATTATAGAGCATGTGACTGTGAAAATAGGACAAAACCACTTAAAAATTTCCATTACGTTTTGTGGGTTTATTTGGTACATTCTGACCTGAGCAACTCTATACCAATTTCCTCATTCTTCATAATTGTAGATTTAGGGATCCAAAATATTTATAATTTAGTATTGCGAAAGAAAATTAAGAATAAATTAATCCAAAATTGGTCATTTAGATGTTGGCATGCAGCTGGAGACAGGCAACTGAAGGGTAAATGACTACCTTCCAACCTTTTCTCTTCAGGACACGTGAATGTTCAATATACATTTTGATAGACCTGCAGAATGAACTAAATGACGGAAAGGAAAACAAAAATATTATTAAAGGACTGTTGACTTTACTACAACCTTCTATAAGCCATAGGTAGACTTTGCAGTCGTTACTGAGGTCAGTGGGGTTTTGGACACGTCGGAAAGGCCATTATAGAGCATGTGACTGTGAAAATATGACAAAACCACTTCAAAATTTCCATTACAACGTTTTGTGGGTTTATTTGGTACATTTTGACCCGGGCAACTCTATGCCAATGTCCTCATTCTTCATAATTGTAGATTTAGGGATCCAAAATATTTATAATTTAGTATTGCGAAAGAAAATTAAGAATAAATTCATCCAAAATTGGTCATTTAGATGATGGCATGCAGCTGGAGACAGGCAACTGAAGGGTAAATGACTACCTTCCAACCTTTTCTCTTCAGGACACGTGAATGTTCAATATACATTTTGATAGACCTGCAGAATGAACTAAATGACGGAAAGGAAAAAAAAAATATTATTAAAGGTCTGTTAACTTCACTACAACCTTCTAAAAGCCATAGGTGGACTTGGCAGTCGTTACCGAGGTCAGTGGGGTTCCGTGCATGTCGGAAAGGCCATTATAGAGCATGTGACTGTGAAGATATGACACAACCAACAAGGAAAATGCACATAGAATTATGGTTTTTATCAAAGAATTATATTTCTGATATATTTATTTTTCACATAAGCGTCATAGCAGTAATTTTAAATGTGTACTTATAGAAAATACAGCATAATTTTTGTTCCTTTGCGAGAGATCTTAGTGCCTCAAATCGTTAGTCTTGCATTTGCTGACGCTTTCAATTACCCTAGTTGTGAGCTCAGTTGGATGCCTGACTGTGAACAGAAAAGGTTCCTGAAGAGCATGCACAAAGGTAATCACAGCTGAATCAGATTAGTAACATACAGTGGTTTCAATAAATAATAACCCAATGCATCTAGAAGACAAGGGAACTCCGCGGAGCCAGCACACATTATTAGGGAAGTGTCTCAGGTTTGGCGATTCCTTGAGTTTACAGCATGTAGGCAGGTGAAGTCTATATTCTCTAATGCAGGCGGTGCTCAACTTTAGCGGTAATGCAGATGGAAGAGGAAGTTGGAAGAAACTGGGTTTTTCTTTGACTCCTTCTGTCATACAGGGAAGTGATCCAGTTGGATGTTCTTGACCCATGTGACCCTGGTGGCCATCTTGGGTCAAGCAGAGTCTATTTAACCACTTCAAGTCCAGACACTTTTACCCCCTTCCTGTCCAGGCCAATTTTCAGCTGTCGGCGCTATCACACTTTGAATGGCAATTGCGCGGTCATGCAACACTGTACCCATGTGAATTTTTTAGCATTTTTTGAGACAGATAAAGCTTTATTTTGGTGGTATTTATTCACCACTAGGATTTTTATTTTTTTTGCTATGTAAATGAAAATGCTTGTCATGCAACTTTGGACACATAAATTCGCATGACAAGTCACAGTCCAGGAATTTTAATGGAAGCATTTTAAATGTTTGTGACTTAAAGTCACAGCAACTTTAAAAGAAGTTCCTGAACTACTTTGATGCAACCTTCATGCAACTTGAGTACTAGAGACTGCAATGTAAATTCTGAAAAGTTGCATGAAAGACTCATCTTAATGTTATCAATGCAACAGTCATGCAGCAGCTAACTCTAAAGTCAACAGCCAAAACTGCATCCAAGCTGCACCAATCCAAAGTTGCATCGTAAAGTTGCAGTGGAAATTGCATGACTTTGGAGTTGCACAAGTGTGAATGGAGCTTAAATGTAAAATATTTGATCTAACCAGTCCTTAGATGTGTTGGCTATTTTGTTTTACTTTTTCCCTTTATTTTCATTTAGTGATCCTGCCAATAACACACGCCCTATCTTAGAGTGACAACGCTCACTCACTGGGAGTGATTTACTAAAACTGGAGTACACAGAATCTGGTGCATTTGTGCATGATAGCCAATCATCTTCCAAGTCCAGCTTGTTTAGTTCCTCTTTGACAATAAAACCTAGAAGATGATTGGTAGCCATTTACAGCTGCTCCAGATTGTGGATGCTCCAGTCTTGGTAAATCCCCCTCACTTTGTTGTACTATGGAGGAGCAATGTTGTAATCCTGACATGCTTGCATTGACAAGGTATTTTGCTTTGTTTCTTTTAGGTTACTTTGTAGTAAAACAAGGAAGCAGATACTTCTGTAGCATATTGATAAGCTTTTACCAAACCAACACTGTACCCATATGAATTTTTTAGCATTTTTTTGAGACAGATAAAGCTTTATTTTGGTGGTATTTATTCACCACTGGGATTTTTATTTTTTTTGCTATATAAATGAAAAAGTCCAAATATTTTGAAAAAAAGTGTTTTTCTTATAAAATTTTGCAAAAAAATATTTCATCATAAATCTTGGCCAAAATGTATTCAGTTATCATTTTAGTAAAAAAAAAAATAACCTATATTAGTTTATAACCAAAAATTTATTTTATTTTTTTAATATTATTTCTGTTTTTTTTTTAATTCTACATACTGTCACCCTAGCATTACAATGTTACCATGGTGACACTGTACTACTTGTGGGGGATGATGAAGATTTTTTTTTTACACTGATTGCTTTTACACCCATAAAGGCTGTAAAAGCAATCATTTCTCCTTCTCTCTGGCTGCATTCTTGCAGCCATTGAGAACTACTGTGTGAGCTGTGATTGGTCACAGCTTGTCACATGGTACAAAGCTGTTGTGAATAGCCTTGTACCATGTGACCTCTGTGATCATTCACAGATTTCACAGGTAGTAAGCAATGATGTCAGAAGTGACATCTTGCTTACTACTCTGCATGTGATCACTGATTGGGACCTTGCACAGAGGTCCCATACGACGATCGGTGTTCCACTGTGTCCTCCGGACACAGTGGGCACCAGATCGTGGCGCTACGCACTCCCGGGGAGTGCGCACAGTCCAGAATGGCAGGTGCCATTTATGAATGTCAACCCGCCCCTGGACTGCCACCATCTGACCGTTTATATACAGCGGCCGGAAGGCAAGTGGTTAAGACTCTGACCCCGGGTTTTGGTGCCACTTTATGCGAGTGGCTAGTATAGAAACAGGTTCCCCATCTGTCAGAGACAGCACTGGTGGCAGGAGGAGGTTCCGGTGGAGTGAGGAGAAAGCAGGGACTATGTTTCCTTCCTAAGAAGCTTTCCCTTTGTGTTGCACTGGCCAGGCCGCACTCCGTTCCTTGTGGCAGATGCTGTCGGCAACTCTGAGTCTACAGACCACTGTCTCTACACTGCACTGTTGTAAGTGTTTCGGGTCGAATGGGCCTCTCTACCAGGCCTGTTTGTTCTGTTGAACTATTTCTACAAAACAATATAATCATTCTTTACAAATCGGGACTTTGTGTGCTTACTGCCCACCACACCACGCTGTACCTATCCACAAAGAAGATCCATCAGGTCTGAAATTCACAGCCCCAGTGAAATAATGTAAACATTTACCAGACCAAATTCTTCACAATCTAAACACACTTGTCATGTACTTGGCAGGAGACTGAATTGATGAGGTTGACCTCTCTTGTATCTCCAGCCCAGGCCCCACTGAAGGTGGAACAGATGGTGCCAAGGGACAGGAGGCACATGAGTCCCGGCAGGTGTTGGTAGCAGAACTTGCAGCTGGAGATGCAGGCTTGAGAAGTCAGACTGGACATCAGGTCAAGAGCAGATGTGATGCACTCTGGACCATCAGGGGTTAAAGGGGCACTCCGCATGTACTGCAGGTTCCGGAAGCGTGGCTTGTCGAAGCTCTCAGCAGGCTTTAGGCAGGAACACACTGCGATGACTGGAGCGGTTATGAAGGACAACTGAAGCAGACACTCAGAACTAGTATGAAGCCAAGTCAGAAGCAGGAATGAGGTCACCGAGGTCAGTAGCACTTACAGAAGTGTGGTCAGGAACAAAGTCGAGATCAGGAACAGAATCCAGGATCAGATCACTAACAAGCCAGGTCATCAACGGAAATCATACACAGAATACACTCAGGACACAGGGAAAGCTGAAGACCAGTCAGCACTGACAGTGAGCAAGAGCATCCCTCAAATAGCCTGTCTGGCGCCAGAAACTTTGGACATGCTCCCGCGTGCGTGCACAAATGTGCGCGTAGAAATATGCGCATGCTCATTTCTATGAGCAATGTACCTATGCACATTTCTATTAGCAATGTTATGCGCATGCACGTATCTATACGCCAGATTGACTTACAGGAATTTCCTACAGCACTGCCTAACCTTTCAACTACTATCAGTAGGGTTCCATAATAATGGTGGACTTTTTGTGTGCCAAACACCTCACTATTTGTTCAAGATGACACCTACCCCATACTTCCCATGGCTCTTCTGAAGCTGTTGGAGGAGAAGAAAAAATGTCCCCAAATCACCCAATATCCAAAATCTTAATGCAAGTTTGGTAAAACCTTTGGCTTTGCAGCTGCTTCCATTCCAGCTCATGGAATCATTCCCGTTTTGTGAGGTTATGGCCTGTTCTACATCACAGTAATAGGTACCCCGCTGCCATTATTTTGCCCAGAAAGCCTTCCCTGCCCTCTCTGCCCAGCATGTGGAATGTAATATGTCTATGTCGCGGGACCACACTGTCAGTGACAGGGTACACATGACCATGGACATGGTTCAGTGACAGGGTACACATGACCATGAACATGGTTCAGTGACAGGGTACACATGACCATGGATATGGTTCAGTGACAGGGTACACATGACCGTGGACATGGTCCAGTGACAGAGTACACATGACCGTGGACATGGTTCAGTGACAGGGTACACATGACCGTGGACATGGTTCAGTGACAGGGTACACATGACCATGGACATGGTTCAGTGACAGGGTACACATGACCATGGACATGGCTCAGTGATGGTACACATGACCACGGACATGGTTCAGTGACGGTACACATGACCATGGACATGGTTCAGTGACAGGGTACACATGACCGTGGACATGGTTCAGTGACAGGGTACACATGACCGTGGACATGGTTCAGTGACAGGGTACACATGACCGTGGACATGGTTCAGTGACAGGGTACACATGACCGTGGACATGGTTCAGTGACGGTACACATGACCGTGGACATGGTTCAGTGACGGTACACATGACCATGGACATGGTTCAATGACGGTACACATGACCATGGACATGGTTCAGTGACAGGGTACACATGACCATGGACATGGTTCAGTGACAGGGTACACATGACCATGGACATGGTGCAGTGACAGGGTACACATGACCGTGGACATGGTTCAGTGACAGGGTACACATGACCGTGGACATGGTTCAGTGGCAGGGTACACATGACCATGGATATGGTTCAGTGACAGGGTACACATGACCGTGGACATGGTTCAGTGACAGGGTACACATGACCGTGGACATGGTTCAGTGGCAGGGTACACATGACTGTGGACATGGTCCAGTGTCCATGGGCATAGACATTACATATCGATCTATAATGGGGTAGAACCTTATGACTATAGCCTACATTTGGGGGTCCGTCCGGGATGAAACCGATCTTTATCCTAAATAGGTATTTTGTAGTAATTTATTATCTTTTCTATCTTTAATCAGCAAAAATAACTTTTAACACCTTTTGTTTTTTGTGCACCTACGCTCTTGAAAGATCGCTGTAGGATAAAAAGTCGCCTGGCCTGACAGTGATGAATTTTATTTATTTAATCTTTTATACTATCTTTTTAAACTGATTATTTGTATTTGTATATATAACATCTATCAGTTTTGAACAGTTTCAGGTCTTAAAACAGATTGCACTTGTGACATAGGTTTTTCTAAGGATTTTTGAAGAGGCCAAGATTGTTTCCTTTCAGACACCCTATCTCAGACTAAAAATTTGTATGGTGCTGTCTCAGTGAAACGTGACAAGGGGAGAGCAGTCCCCTCTTCTATTTATTCACTTATCTCTGTGAAGTTCATCTTGAGCTATTGAACACTGTAAAACTTATTTTTAAATAAGAAAGCTATGTAGAGCCAAAGAAACATGTTAAACCTAAATATAGATATACAAATGATCTATAACAAATATTTTCAAAATAACCTGACTTGTATTTTGTCTATAGAAAATATAAAAACTTTGTAAAACAACAAAAAACATACATTTTTACATTCCTTTAAAGACTTTGCAAAGCTTTGTGAATTTTTACACAATGAATGTAATTTCAAGTGACTGACTAGCCCCTATTTTCAGCTCATTATTCTTCCCTGATGCCAGAAAACAGCTTCTCCCTAGGAATGAAGGAGTGTTGTATAATTTTGCTGTTGGGGAAATTCTGTCAAAGTGGAAAAATCCCAATTTCCCTCACCGAACTGTTTAGTTTAAATTTTCTTGAGAAAAAAAAAATACTCTTTTCTTTCTTTAGTGTATGTATGGTGGTTCATTTATTTCATGTAGTGTTTTTTGAATGTGTGCCCTTGGCCCTTGTATTCAATGTTGTTTTTTTTTTTATTATTATTCAAAGAAAGAGAAAAAAATGTAACGCATGTTCAATTATTAAATTTCTTGAGTGCTGCTTTTTGCATTTTTCATTTTACTGATTTCTCACTTATGTGAAAAAAATGAGTGAGGTTATTGAGTGTATTTTTTTGATACAAGAACAGGTCCTAGATAGTTGGAAGGAGTTTCAGTAGCCAACAGAAGCCATTCATAGCCCATTGCATCCATAAAAACAGCTCTTTTTTCACTTATACAGTGACCACAATAAATTTTCTGTATTTGTGATATTTCACCAAAACCTCTATATTTTCTCTGGAATTTCATGGAAATTAAAACTTGCTTGTCCCTACTCTTCTCCATGGACCTTCCTTGGTCAATTACAGAGGGACCTTCGCAGCTAGTGGCATACCTCCCTGGATTGATTTGACTCACACAATAGCAAAAAAAAAAAAACCTTTTACCTGAAGAAGTCATAAGTGACGAAACACGTGGGTGAGGAGCATTGTGACGTCATCACGCCAAACAGGAAATGATAGCCAGAGTGTGTATAGTAAGTCAATGCCCAGACATTAAGGGGACATTAATAGTCAAGGTGAGAGATAACCAGGGAGGGAATAAGTTGCTTATTAGTTTCCGAGGTTAATAACGGGCATATCTTGGAGATGATGTGGAAGTGAAATCTACAAGATTTGGACAGCGATTGGATTTTCATGGTGTTCATAGAAAAGAATAGACACAAAACATTTTTTACACAATTTTATTACTTTTTATAAGGGATATACAGCATATATGTAGATACAAGTATTTATCAATAATCACATTGTTGTATATTTGAGAAGATTGCGCTGCGCTTGTTTTTGTACATCAATGTCCATTTTATGTTGGAAGCACATATCAGTGATAGCTGAAATCTTGAAATTTCAGAATATTATTTGAAGAGTGAGGTTCACGTCGGAGTTTTTTTTTTCTAATTTTCTGTATCTTTCACTTTGTTACAGTGTTATTTTACATCTTGTAATTTCTTTGGCTGAGTAAACGGTCTAGTAGGAACATGAACTGATGTCCTTTAGTTGAAAAAAAAAAATCCAAAACTGTTCTGCCCCATCAACACATAAGGAAGACACCATATCCAGCACTTGCACAACTCATTAATGCCCTCCGATGCTTAAATCGTAATAAAAGCCAGGAAGAGGACAGGAGTAAATCACTTCTAAAAATCTTCATTTTCAAAATGGCAACAATTTGACATCTGCTAGTGGATGCAATTATCGGTTTGAGTCTTGGGGCATTTCTCTTTAATGAAGGTGGGGAGAGGTTCAGGGAACAGAATGGAAAGTTAATTATCACATATGCAAAAAGCCATGTTTTTTTATTCCAGCCAGTTTACACAATACGCCATTTTCACGCGTTCCTATCATTCCACTGCGTCCTTTAGACGATCTCAGAAATGGAATTGTCAGCGGAATGTCCTCTGGGCACAGCTCTGCTGACAAAGAGAAACTCCATTGTACCGTAAATCTGTGAATTATTGACATCATAAGAGCCGTATTATTATTACAAGATGTTGAGAGTGGTGATTTGGCTTGAATATTTCTATCATTAAAAGCTGGAGTGAGAATGACCGTAGGAGACGGTGTGTTTTGGGGAACAGCAAATCATCAGCTGTTTATAATGCACAAGAATGTATAGCATATATATATATATATATATATATATATATAGTAAACTGTATATATATCATTTTTTAATCAGGTTATAGGTGGCATTTTTTAAATAATCCTAAAACATTATGTTCAGTGCTAATATAATATAATTTTATATATGTATATATATATATATATATATATACACAGTGTGTGTGTGTGTATGTATATATATATATATATATATATATATTTACACTATATTACTAAAAGTATTGGTTGGGCCGCCCGCCTTCACCCGCACATGACCTGTAATGGCGTCCCAGTCCTAATCCTTAGGGTTCAATATTGAGTTGGCCCCGCCCTTTGCAGCTATAACAGCTTCAACTCTTCTGGGAAGGCCGTCCACAAGGTTTAGGAGGGTGTCTATGGGAAGGTTGGACCATTCTTCCAGAAGCACATTTGTGAGGTCAGGCACTGATGTCGGGGGAGGAGGCCTGGCTCGCAGTCTCCGAGGTGTTCTATGGGGTTGAGGTCAGGACTCTGTGCAGGCCAGTCAAGTTTTTCCACCCCAAACTGGCTCCTCCATGTCTTTATGGACCTTGCTTTGTGCACTGGTGCGCAGTCATGTTGGAACAGGAAGGGGCCATCCCCAAACTCTTCCCACAAAGTTGGGAGCATGAAATAGTCCAAAATGTCTTGGTATGCTGACGCCTTAAGAGTTCCCTTCACTGGAACTAGGGGGCCAAGCACAACCCCTGAAAAACAACCCTACACCATAATCCCCCCTCCACCAAACTTTACACTTGGCACAATGCAGTCAGGCAAGTACCGTTCTCCTGGCAACTGCCAAACCCAGACACTTCCATCGGATTGACAGACAGAGAAGCGTGATTGGTCCCTTCAGAGAACACGTCTCCATTGCTCTAGAGTTCAGTGGTGGCGTGCTTTACACCACGGCATCCGACGCTTTGCATTGCACTTGGTGATGTAAGGTTTGGATGCAGCTGCTCGGCCATGGAAACCCATTCCATGAAGCTCTCTATGCACTGTTGTGCTCATCTGAAGGCCACACCAAGTTTGGAGGTCTTTAGCTATTGACTCTGCAGACAGTTGGCGACTTCTGCGCACTGTGCGCTTCAGCATGCGCTGACCCCGCTCTGTCAATTGTAGTCAGGTTAATGGAATCACTCCTGAAAAGAAGGATCATTCATCACTTAATCACACAACCTGCTGGATCCAAAGGAAAATGGCTTTACTGAGGGCAGATCATGTCAGGCTAATATCTGATTGGATTTTTTGACTATATTACCAATGTTTTGGACCGGGGTGGTGCTGTGGACATGGCATATCTTGATTTCAGCAAGGCATTTGATACAGCTCCACATAATGATCTAATACAAAAGTTGTACAAGGTAGGACTTAGCCCTTGGGTGGTTCTGTGGATATGCAGCTGGCTAAAGGATAGATACCAGAGTGTGGTTGTAAAAGGGGCTCACTCGGTACAGAGACCAGTACTAGTGGTGTCCCCCAAGGCTCTGTACTAGGTCCTGTCCTATTTAATCTATATGTAAGTGATAAAACTAAAGGGTTGTTGGATAAGTGGATGTCTTTTTGCTGATGACACAAAGGTGTGTAATGGGGAGGATATCCCTGGAGGTGCTTGTAACATGTAACATGATTTGGCATTGCTGGAAGATTGGAAGATTCTAAATGTAAAATAATGCACCTAGGGGAAAAGAATCTCTTGAGAGTGTACAACATTGGGGGTACATTGTTGGCCAGCACTGCAGAGGAAAAGGACTTGGGGGTACTTATTTCAGATGATTGGAAAATTAGCAAACGGTGTGGCCAGGCAGTGGGGAAAGCGAATAGAATTCGAAGGTGCATCATTAGAGGGGTCACCAGCAGAAGAAAGGAGGTCCCGATCCCTCTCTATAGATCTTTATATCACTGGAGGGGTCACCAGTAGAAGGAAGGAGGTCCCGATTCCTCTATATAGATCTTTATATCACTGGAGGGGTCACCGGCAGGAGGAAGGAGGTCCTGATTCCTCTATATAGATCTTTATATCACTGGAGGGGTCACCAGCAGGAGGAAGGAGGTCCCGATTCCTCTATATAGATCTTATATCACTAGAGGGGTCACCGACAGGAGGAAGGAGGTCCCGATTCCTCTATATAGATCTTTATATCACTAGAGGGGTCACCAGCAGGAGGAAGGAGGTCCCGATTCTTCTATATAGATTTTTATATCACTAGAGGGGTCACCAGCAGGAGGAAGGAGGTCCCGATTCCTCTATATAGATCTTTATATCACTAGAGTGATCACCATCAGGAGGAAGGAGGTCCTGATTCCTCTATATAGATCTTTATATCACTAGAGTGATCACCGGCAGGGGGAAGGAGGTCCTGATTCCTCTATATAGATCTTTATATCACTAGAGTGATCACCGGCAGGGGGAAGGAGGTCCTGATTCCTCTATATAGATCTTTATATCACTGGAGGGGTCACCGGCAGGAGGAAGGAGGTCCCGATTCCTCTATATAGATCTTTATATCACTAGAGTGATCACCAGCAGGAGGAAGGAGGTCCTGATTCCTCTATATAGATCTTTATATCACTAGAGTGATCACCGGCAGGAGGAAGGAGGTCCTGATTCTCCAATATAGATTTTTATATCACTGGAGGGATCACCAGCAGGAGGAAGGAGGTCCTGATTCTCCAATATAGATCTTTAGTTAGACCTCATTCAGAATACCATGTCCAGTTCTGGAGACCTCACTTACAAAAAGATATTGATAAGATAGAACGAGTCCAGAGACGGGTAACAAAAATGGTAAAAGGTCTGAGGGATAAAACATATCAAGAGCGACTTTAAGAACTTAACACGTACAGTCTGGAGGAAAGAAGGGAAAGGGGAGACATGGCTGAAAACTTTAAATACATCAAGGGGGTGAAAAGGGTTCAGGAGGGCAGTATTTTCACCACGAAACCAAAATGAAGAACACGGGGACATGACCTCAAACTAACTGGAGGAAAGGTCAAAACTAATCTCAGAAAGTATTATTTTACGAAAGAGTAGTTGATGCTTGGAATAAACTTCCAGCAGAGGTAGTGAGCCAGTCAACAGTAAAAAGCTATAAACATGCTTGGGACAAGCATAGATCTATACTCAAAAAAGTTAACAAAAAAAAAAAAAGAAAAAAAAAAAAGAAAACACAAAAACAACCCCCCCCCAAAAAAAAAAAACTTGATGGAACATTCGGTCTTTTTCTGCCGTCACTTTACTATGTTACAGTGCCGGAGAGTGGGTGGCTTGGGGTTTGAAAAACATTACACTGACCCAGGGGTGGACTAACAACTCATGGAGCCCCCAGGCAATAGGGGATCATGGGGCCCCTGTGTCCTTGCCCAAACTCAAAAAAGCCTATGAAAAAGGTACCAGGGCCATCTCATGGGGCCCCCTACTGACCTCAGGCCCTCGGGCAGTGCCCGAGTTTCCAAACGGTCAGTCCGCCCCTGCACTGGCCATCAATGCCGGGAGGGGTGGGAGGCTTGGGGTTAAAAAATATTGCACTGCCATGTCAGGCGGTGGGGAGCTTGAGATTAGAAAACACTGCACTTACTGTCAATGCCAGGAGGTAGGGGGCATGGGTTTGAAATACACTGCACTGACCACAATTCATTGGGAAGAGGGGGTTGTGTGAATTAAAAAAATCACTGCTACTTCAAGTTGACCACCACTGTTAACATAGCTAGATCAGGGCCAATGTCAGGGTCAAGGTCACAGGTTAGGGTTGTGGTCAGAGGTCAGTGTCATGATTTAGGGTGAATTAGAAAAAAAAAAATAGCACTTTTTAAAAAATATTTAGTGTCAGTGTGTTTAAGTAGGATAAAAAAAAGCAAAATGTGCACATGCCAATGTTACAAAACTGGGTTCAGGCATTAAAATGTTTTACTTTTGTCATGAAGGGGTTAAAGGTGAATTGGATGGGCTCCTCTACTGTGGCACCGTTGCAATGTTTGCTGGCCAGCGAAACCCATCAATTAACTTCACAGTACTTGCTGCCTGCAGCTGCTTTCTGAGACCCCATGTATTAGCTGAAAGTGCCTTATCTTGCATCGAGACATGTAAATAGGTAACAGAACCCTAAATCTCTCATATGCAACTGATTATACTCTGGCTACTTGTATATTAAGATGGATATCTCTGAAATTCTTCATTACATGATAAGCCATCTACAATGTACTTCCCAGTAGAAGAGATAATGAATGTCCTGCACAGTGTTATCATTTCATGTCATCCATTAGATGAGTCTCTGCCAGGTTCTGTAGCCGAGATTAGTCTACACCAAGTGGACGTTCCCTGGGTGACCCCACATGCTCCATCAGACATCAAACTCTCAGCTTCTGCAGACAAAGGTCAACCACAGCTCCTTCTCCGCATCCTCAAACCAGCTCATTACGCTGGGCAGAATGCTTCACATTGTATAAGAAGCACCGACAACCCTGTGCAGTGATAGGACTCAAACATATATACAAAGTCTGGCACTAATTGAATACAATTATATTGCTTCGATATTCTAGTTGTGGGTGGGTAGTGATAAGTTGAATTGCCCATTAACTTCTTAGAAATTGGTCGGCTATTGTAGATCTTTATATCATTAGAGGGTCGTCAGCAGGAGGAAAGAGGTCCTGATTCCTCTATATAGATCTTTATATCACTAGAGGGGTCACCGGCAGGAGGAAGGGGGTCCTGATTCCTCTATATAGATCTTTATATCACTAGAGGGGTCACCAACAATAGGAAGGAGGTCCTGATTCCTCTATATAGATCTTTAGATCACTAGAGGGGTCATCGGCAATAGGATGGAGGTGCTGATTCCTCTATTTAGATCTTTAGATCACTAGATGGGTCAACAGCAGGAAGAAGGAGGTCCTGGTTCCTCTATGTAGATCTTTATATCACTTGAGGGGTCAAGAGCAGAAGGAAGGAGGCCCTGATTCCTCTATATAGATCTTTATATCACTAGAGGGGTCACCAGCAGGAGGAAGGAGGCCCTGATTCCTCTATATAGATCTTTAAATCACTAGAGGGATAACCAGCAGGAGGAAAGAGGTCATGATTCCTCTATACAGATCTTTATATCACTAGAGGGGTAACCAGCAGCAGGAAGGAGGTCCAGATTCCTCTATATAAATCTTTAGATCACTAGAGGGGTCACCAGCAGCAGGAAGGAGGTCCTGATTCCTCTATATAAATCTTTAGATCACTAGAGGGGTCACCAGCAGGAGGAAAGAGGTCCAGGTTCCTCTATATAGATCTATATATTACTTGAGGGGTCAAGTTCAGGAGGTCCTGATTCCTCTATATAGATCTTTAGATCACTAGAGGAGTCATCGGCAATAGGAAGGAGGTCCTGATTCCTCTATATAGATCTTTAGATCACTAGAGGGATCACCAGCAGGAGGAAAGAGGTCCTGGTTCCTCTATATAGATCTTTTGATAATTAGAGGGATCACCAGCAGGAGGAAATAGGTCCTGGTTTCTCTACATAGATCGTTATATCACCAGAGGGGTCACCAGCAGGAGAAGAAAAGTCCTGGTTCCTCTATATAGATCTTTATATCACTAGAGGGGTCACCAGCAGGAGGAAAGAGGTCCTGGTTCCTCTATATAGATCTCTATATCACTAGAGGGGTCACCAGCAGGAGGAAAGAGGTCCTGGTTCCTCTATATAGATCTCTATATCACTAGAGGGGTCACCAGCAGGAGAGAGGAGGTCCTGATTCCTCTATATGGATCTTTATATCACTAGAGGGGTCACCAGCAGGAGGAAGGAGGTCCTGATTCCTCTATATAGACCTTTATATCACTAGAGGGGTCACCAGCAGGAGGTCCTGATTCACCTATATAGATCTATATATCACTAGAGGGGTCACCAGCAGAAGGAAGGAGGTTCTGATTCCTCTACATAGATCTTTAATTATCACTAGAGGGGTCATCAGCGGGAGGAAGGAGGTCCTTTTGCGTGATGAAATTGAGTTTGACACCCCTAAGGTCTAATCACTCTACATACACAATAGCTGCCACCATATGTTTACAGAGAAAAATGCAATAGGGCCACCTTAAATTTTGGCCGGTTCAGCAGGAATCAGGTAAAAGTTGAGCAGCACCTGGCCAGCCTTAGGATTCATGTATACCTTCAATAGAAAATTGACAGCCAATTCCGGAAGCTTTTGGTAGACTCTCTAGAGGGTATTGCTGAGCTGATCTCACCCAATCAAAAGACTAGGGGGTGTGGGGTAGTGGAGCTAAAGTGTTTGATTATACTTCATCAACCTTTAATGTCACTTTTATATTGTATCAATATTACCAGATGACCATATTTTACTGTTAGGCTACCAACATATTATTATACAAAACTAGGTCATGAGTTGACATAGACTGGACATGACTGAACATGGTACTACTTTTTTGTATGGCTTCCTCTGAAGGAGTAATGTGCCCAATCGGCTTTCTGTATCTCATAATATAGGGGTGTTTGGTATCTACATGATCGGTATTTCCTTATACAAGCAGATACATTCTTGTTATTAATGTAGCATTGCCATGTCAGCATTTATGAATTAGTAGATTATGGTTCTGGCAGCTACACAAAACACCAGACTGAAATGTTCGATCCCATAACTGCCTGCTAAATAATTTATCATAGCTATTAGCAGACCCCAGCATTAATGGGGGTTTACGACCAACTTTTATAGTCCGGACACATTGATGCCTGTGGTGTGCTCTGCTAGAGGTCTCCTGAGAGGGCAATTTTACGACAGGCCTAATTAGAAGTCGTTTGAGGATTATAGACCCCATATGTTTTGTTTATTCAACTTGATATGCAAGAGCTGATTATTCTAGTGTGGGGATGTAATGTAATATGTTGGCTCTGACTCTGAGATACAAGATTTAAAACTAGTAGTTTATCACACACTTGCAATTTTTTTGTAGGATATCCCACTCTGATTTGGGACTTATTGGCCCACATTACTGTCACAGCATCGTGTGGCAGAGAAGAGGTACTGTGTGGAACAGATCTGGAATAAAGGTGAGTATTGCTTTTCTATTTGTAGCGCCCTGCCAAAAATAAGGCTAAATCTAGTTTATTGGACACCACCCCCCATTGACTTCTCCATCACATCCAACAACGCCACCATCAAACCCACCCCGCAGGCCAGAGTACTTGGTGTCATTCTGGACTCCAACCTATCCTTCCAGCCCCAAGTCCAATCTTTAACAAACTCGTGCAGACTCCACCTCCGCAACATCGCCAAAATCCGCACGTTCCTAACCCCAGAAACCACTGAACAGCTCATCCACTCCCTCATCATATCACGACTCGACTACTGCAACTCCCTCCTCACTGGCCTGCCTCGCCACAGGCTATCCCCGCTTCAGACGATCCTGAATACGGCTGCCAGACTCTGTCACCTTTCCATTTCCGCCACAAACCCCTGCCAATCCCTCCACTGGCTTCCGATTGCGCAACGGATTAAATTCAAAATCCTAACACTGACGTACAAAGCTGTCCATCATACTGCCCCGAACTACATCACCGACCTAATATCCAAGTACCGCCCAGCACACACACTCCGCTCCTCACAAGACCTCCTTCTCTCTAGTTCCCTGGTCTCCTCCTCCCATGCCCGCCTCCAGGACTTCTTCAGGGTGTCACCATCCTCTGGAACCCCCTGCCCCAACCCATCAGATTATCACCTACTCTCCTATCCTTTAGGCGCACCCTGAAAACCCATCTCTTCAGGGAAGCCTACCCCACCCCCTGCTAACCTGCCGACCTCCTCCACTCTTCCTACCACTCCATCCCCCACAGCTATCTCCTCCTGTGCCACCATCCCCTCCCTCCTAGATTGTAAGCTGGAAAGAGCAGGGCCCTCGATCCCCTCATGTTTTGCATTGTATTGGTATTGTTCTGTCACATGTTCTGTCCCCCTTTGTAATGTACAGCGCTGAGCGAACTATTGGCGCTTTATAAATACTGTATAATAATAATAATATTGGAGTGGTGTCAGGGAGTGGTGACCTGTTTTTTTTTTGTCTGGTCAGGGTTTCCTAAGCTGGGTAATTGATTGTTCCTGCCTGTTTCTGGGTATAACTTCCAGAAAATAGAGCAGTAGGGTCAATCACTAAGTTATGAATATTTAACAGACCTCGGCCAATCCCTGGGAGGTGGCACCCAGAAGGTGGATGAGGAAGGTGATAAATATCTGGGAGGCCTTTCATGAATGTTCTTTTCTCTTCAGGGAGGGTTCCAGTTGTCCTGGGGTTGCTTCCCCCTGGGAGGCAGCTAGCGTGTTAGGATAGGTGCAGCGTGGTGTGGCGGTAGTAATCACACAGAGACCCAGAGTGCAGTAACCAATGTATTGCCAAACTTGTGAACAGTTCAACAGCCCAGCAGGGAGCTCACCAAGCTGAGAACTTATAATTAGTTTAGCAAAGAGTCAGTAGTAGTAGGCCCGAACTGAAGACAGAGCTTGCAATGGGAGGTGGAATGCAGCCTGGCCAGTCCAACCCAAGAGGGAGCTTGCGGAGGTGCAAATGTAGGCCCTGAGCTTTCCCTACTAATCTGTAACCTCTCCCTACCACTGGTGCTGTCCCTGACAGGCGAGGCCACTTTCCCTACACTAGCCACTTCTCAAATTTGCACCAAAACCTGGGGGCATGGACGTAAAATGGCTCTGCGTGACCCAAGATGGCTGCCAGGGTTACCTAGATGCAGCATAGCCAACCAGAATGCTGCTTCAGGGGACCACAGAGAAACCAAGTTTCTCTTGACTTCCCCTCCAGCTGCAGTACTTCTCCAGACGAGAGTCACCTACTGTACAGTGGAGAAAAAAGGAGGAAGAGAGAAGATTTGCAGTTTGGGCTCAGCAATTGCTGCGTTGAAGGCTTAGAGAAGGTATGCTAAAGGATTTTTGCTGGAAGGCATTGTCTGGGACTCTGGTCTGGAGAAGGATCTTTTGTTTCCATTACTGAAAAGAGCCAAGTAGAAGCTGGGTGGCAGACAGCTCTCCAAGGATATTGTGAGTAAGACCTTGCTTGGGATCCTTGGTGTGCATGTGCCGGAGGGAGCTATGTGCCAGGGGTTACTGTATGGAATGGGTCTGCTCTTATAGAGACATAGCATTACTGGCCGTTCCCTATTACCGCCATTGCTACAAGATCTGTGTTAGGAAGTCCTCCTGTTGATTTCTAATATCATTTTGAAGTATCTTAGAACATCTTCAGTCCCCTCTATTTCAAGTTTCTGCAATAAAATCCACAAAAGGACATCCCCTAGACCAGGGGCGAACTGACCATTCGAGCACTTGGGCACTGCTCGAGGGCCCGGGGTCAGTAGGCGGCCCCATGAAATGCCCCTGGTACCTTTTTATAGGCTTTTTGGGTGTGCTTTGAGTGTGGGCAAGGACACAGGGGCCCCATGATCTTCTATTGCCCGGGGACCCCATGAGTTATCAGTCCGCCCCTGCCCTAGACTGAATCTGTATTGGTGGTGTTCATGAAACTGTATTTGTGGCATGCAACCCCTGTACTACTTTGGGAGAACCCGTCTATTTCCAGTGGCCCCTTCGGGGTGGAGCACTACATATTTTCTGCACAGGCTGGGCAATTTTATAAATAAGTAAATAATCAGGGCAGCACAGTGACTAAATGGTTAGCACTTCCGCCTGGTAGTACTAGGGTCATTGGTTTGACATCCCAACCACGGCACCACCTATCTGGAGTTTGCATGTTCTCCCTGTGCCTGCGTGGGCTTCCTCCAGGTACTCCGGTTTCCTCCCACACTCCAAAGACATGCTGGTAGATTAATTGGCTCCTGTCTAAGTTTGCCCTAGAGGCGTCTCTAGGGTTGGTGTCACCCGGTGCGGTAACACTTGGTGACACCCCCTCCGACGATCCCCACTGAATGGATCAGATCTGCGGATTGAATATAATGGCTCGGACTCCGATCCATTATACTCAATCCACAGATCCGATCCAACCTGCGGGGATCGTTGGCTTTCTTTACAACTTACCTTTTTCGTGGAGTGGGTCCGGTGTCACCCCGTATAGGTTGCATTCTGACGATCCCCGTAGAATGGTCCGGATCTGCGGATTGAGCATAATGGATCGGAGTCCGACCCATTATGCTCCCCAATACGCAGATCCCATCCATCCTGCGGGGATCATCTGCAAGCAACCTATACGGGGTGACACCGGACCCACTCCACGAAAAAGGTAAGTTGTAAAGAAAGCCAACGATCCCCGCAGGTTGGATCGGATCTGTGGATTGAGCATAATGGATCAGAGTCTGAGCCATTATATTCAATCCGCAGATCTGATCCATCCTACGGGGATCGCCGTCTTTCTTTACAACTTACCTTTCCATGGAGCGGGTCCGGTGTCACCCTGTGCGGTTGGTGTCACCCGGTGCGGCCCGCACCCCCCCCGCACCTGCCTCGGGATGCCACTGTGTGTATGTATGTACCTTAGATTGTACACCCCTTGAGGGTTAGGGACTGATGTGAATGTACAATATATATGTAAAGTGCTGCGTAAATTGATGGCGCTATATAAGTACCTGAAATAAATACATAATTTCCCCCCCCTGACCAGCCCATTTTTTACTTTAACTGACAATTGTGCGGTCATGCAACGTTGCACCAAAATGAAATTTACATCCAACTACAGCACCACCTGCCTGGAGTTTGCAAGTTCTCCCTGTGCCTGTGTGGGTTTCCTCCGGGTACTCCAGTTTCCTCCCACACTCCAAAGACATGCTGGTAGGTGAATTGGCTCCTGTCTAAATTGTCCCTAGTATGTGTATGTATGAATGTGAGTTAGGGACCTTAGATTGTACGCCCCTTGAGGGTTAGGGACTGATGTGAATGTACAATATATATGTAAAGTGCTGTGTACATTGATGGCGCTATATAAGTACCTGAAATAAATACATAATCCCCCCCCCCCCCGACCAGCCCATTTTTTACTTTAACTGACAATTGCGCGGTCATGCAACGTTGCACCAAAATGAAATTTACATCCAACTACAGCACCACCTGCCTGGAGTTTGCATGTTCTCCTTGTGCCTGTGTGGGTTTCCTCCGGGTACTCCAGTTTCCTCCCACACTCCAAAGACATGCTGGGAGGTTAATTAACCTTCTGTATTAGAGCGCCCCCACTCTGGAAAAAGGAGCACAACAAGCACCTTTGGACAGCAGCATTGTCAGCCTGGGGAGGAGTGTTAGATGTACTAGCAGATTTAGACACACCAACATATTGAAGCCAAATTCAGGCTAATACATTTTCCTCCAGGTACTCCGGTTTCCTCCCACACTCCAAAGACATGCTGGTAGGTGAATTGGCTCCTCTCTAAATTGTCTCTAGTATGTGTATGTATGAATGTGAGTTAGGGACCTTAGATTGTACGCCCCTTGAGGGTTAGGGACCTTAGATTGTACGCCCCTTGAGGGTTAGGGACCTTAGATTGTACGCCCCTTGAGGGTTAGGGACCTTTGATTGTACGCCCCTTGAAGGTTAGGGACCTTAGATTGTACGCCCCTTGAGGGTTAGGGACCTTAGATTGTACGCCCCTTGAGGGTTAGGGACCTTCGATTGTACGCCCCTTGAGGGTTAGGGACCTTAGATTGTACGCCCCTTGAGGGTTAGGGACCTTAGATTGTACGCCCCTTGAGGGTTAGGGACCTTAGATTGTACGCCCCTTGAGGGTTAGGGACCTTAGATTGTACGCCCCTTGAGGGTTAGGGACCTTAGATTGTACGCCCCTTGAGGGTTATGGACCTTAGATTGTACGCCCCTTGAGGGTTAGGGACCTTAGATTGTACGCCCCTTGAGGGTTAGGGACCTTAGATTGTACGCCCCCTGAGGGTTAGGGACCTTAGATTGTACACCCCTTGAGGGTTAGGGACCTTAGATTGTACGCCCCCTGAGGGTTAGGGACCTTAGATTGTACGCCCCTTGAAGGTTAGGGACCTTAGATTGTACGCCCCTTGAGGGTTAGGGACCTTAGATTGTACACCCCTTGAGGGTTAGGGACCTTAGATTGTACGCCCCCTGAGGGTTAGGGACCTTAGATTGTACGCCCCTTGAAGGTTAGGGACCTTAGATTGTACGCCCCCTGAGGGTTAGGGACCTTAGATTGTACGCCCCTTGAGGGTTAGGGACCTTAGATTGTACACCCCTTGAGGGTTGAATGTACAATATATATGTAAAGCGCGGAGTACATTGACGGCGCTATATAAGTACTATAAATAAATAATAAACAAGGAAGGAGCTCTCCTTTAAGGCACCGATCCACATGCCGGGCGCTGCCACTATCATTTTCTTTTCCAGCAGCACTTTGGCTTGCATTACGTTACGAATATATAAAATGATATCAAACAAACAAATGCAACTCTTGATAGAACCGTTTAGCTATTACTCATCCCTGACTGTATCTCTCACAGAATTTTCTTCCTACTCCCACACAAACAGCCGTAAAATAAAAACAGCCAATAAATTGTCCATCTGCCGCTATAAATCAAAAATACAATTTTAGCTTACTGTAACACGAGGCAAATACAATAATGTTAAAATCTATAGCCGGGAACATGATGAAGTGCCGCAAACTGCTGCCCCCCGCGCAGTAGCCTGGGAGCCGCGTGAGATCTGCCATTGAACTGTAACTTAGGATATAAATCAATGGTCCGTTATTTTTAGCTCTGAATATATTTATGCATTTTGTTTGTTGTATCTGCATTGCTCTTCTGCTGGAGCGAGATGCAGGTTTGTACATTAGAGTCTCGCGCCAAACCACGAATGAGGCAGTGGAAATGCAGACATGTGACCCATTCCATCTTAGTTCTGTTTAACCAGTCATGTGATTCAAGCACCCCCTGACACACTATAAAGCAGCATCAACAGCGATCTTGGGGTCGTTGTCACTTTGGACAAAGCCAGCAGCATCAAGAAATGGTTCGGTGAGTTTGGAACTCAAGTGGTCTGCACAAAGTCCTGACCTCAACCCTACTGGACATCTCCGAGATGAACTGAAACTCCATTTGTGGGTCACGTCTTCTCCAGCAACAGTACCTGATTTCACAAATGGATGCAACCCTACCGAACACTGGAGGAAAAGAGATGTAATCTCCAAACACGGAAAGGTTTCTTCACAGTGAGAGCTGTAAAAATGTGGAATAGACTCCCTGCAGAGTTGGTTGTGGCCAGCTCAGTGGATTGCTGTAGGAAAGTCCTGGATTCTTTCTTGGATACACAGAATATAACTGGATATAACATTTATAGGTAACGTTGATCCAGGTAATATCCGATTGCCTCTCGGGGGATCAGGAGGGATTTTTTCCTCGGCAGGAGCAAATTGGATCGTGCTTTGCTGGGGTTTTTTTTGCCTTCCTCTGGATCAACTGTGCGTATAGAATTATAACTTTTTTTTTGGTTGAATTGGATGGGCTTTTGTCTTTTTTCAACCAGACTATGTACCTATGCTTAGAAAGTTTGGAGAGTCCTGGTCTCAATCATTAAATGTTTCAAAAAGTCCTAGGTGAGATGAACTTTGTACTGAGCACTCCTCCATACACATCCAATCCTGTGCAAGGGAAAAAGAAGGTACTTGGAGGCATGGACATCCTCCCAGAACCACACTCCTGGGGTGCGCAACGCGTGCAATCTGTGATCGCTGTGCCCTTCTGACACAGCTGATCACATGACTAACGGGCCAATCACAGCCGCTTTTACCATCTGACCAGCTGTGTCCAATCACAGCTGATCACCGGATAAATAGGAAATGCCGGTTATTGGCAGTCCTCTCCTCATGCTGACAGTGCATTTCGCAGGGGGACATCTACACTGATCATCCGGGCACTAATCATCAGTGTCCTGGTGATCAGTGTAGCCCCATCAGTGTGGCCAATAGTGCCCATCTGTGCTTGTAATCAGTGCTGGCAATCATTGCCCATCAGTTGAATCAGTGCCATCTATCAGTGCCCATCAGTGCAGCCCATCAGTGCTGCCCATCAGGGCCACCTAACAGTGCCCATCAGTCCTGCCTAATCCTGCCCAGCAGTGCCGTCTAACAGTGCCCATCAGTGCCCATCAGTCCTGCCTAACACTGCCCAGCAGTGCCATCTAACAGTGCCCATCAGTGCCACCTATCGGTGCCCATCAGTGCCACCTATAAGTGCACATCAGTCCCCGCCTACCGCTGCCCAGGAGTGCCGCCTAACAGTGCCCATCAGTGCCGCCTATCAGTGCCCCTCAGTGACACCTAACAGTGACTATCAGTGACACCTAACAGTGACTATCAGTGCTGCCCATCATTAAAACCTAACAGTGCCCATCAGTGCCACCTAACGTTGCCCAGCAGTGCTGCCTAACAGTGCCTACCAGTGCAGCCTATCAGTGCCCACCAGTGACTCCTCATCAGTGCCCATCAGTGCAGCCCATCAGTGCTCATCAGTGAAGGAGAAAAATAACTTATTTACAAAACTTTATAACAGAAACTAAGAAAAACTTTTTGGTCTTTTTTTAGTTTGTTTAGCAAAAAATGTAAACCCCAGTTGTGATAAAGAACCACCGAAAGAAAGCTCTGTCTAAAAAAAAACAATGATAACGCGTTAGTTTGGGTGTAATGTTGCATGACCGCGCAATTGCCATTCAAAATATGAAAGCGCTGAAAGCTGAAAATCGGTCCGGGCAGGAAGGGGGGGGGGGGTAAAATGCCCGGCAGGCAAGGGGTTAAAATCATCCCACGTATTTTTGTATATGGCTTTTGTCAAATCTGCTCGGTCAGGAAAGACAGTTGATGAAAATGCATTGAGCGAAGTTTCTTTCTCCCTTTGCGAGTCTGCCGGCGTACTGCTGCAGTTGTTTAAGGTCTTGTTTTGTGAAGCTTAGTGTACACTGATTGGAATTTGCTCAAGTGCTTCCTCGTTTTTGCTTTGTAGCTGCTTTTCAATCTCTCAAATTGGACTTTGAATGTGGAAGAATGCATCGCTCTTCAATAGCAGAATCACTTCAGTAATTTTAAATCACTCCGTACTGTACAGGCTGGGGATTCAGATCACTTCCAGAGCCGAGCAGTAAGAGCAGAAATAAGAACGGCAGTCATTTCTAATTTGGTTGGCTGAACGGAGGCCAGAGGCAGCTCAGATGACCTGAAAAATCTGTAAAGTGGAGCTACAAGTAACTTTGCAAGTCTGCGTGTAAAAAAAAAAAAAAAATAAAAATCCCTACCATGTCACAATATTCAGCAATAGTATCATTGTTCCGAAAAGACGTATCTTATACCCAGGGGCGGACTGCCCATTTGAGCACTTGGGCATTTTCCGAGGGCCCGGGGTCAGTAGGGGGCCCCATGAAATGCCCCTGGTACCTTTTATAGGCTTTTTTTGGGTGTGCTTTGAGTGTGCGCAAGGACACAGGGGCCTCATGATCCCCTATTGCCCGGGGGCCCCATGAGTTGTCAGTCCACCCCTGCCTATACCATTAAAAAGAATCCTTAACCACTTACCCTCCAGAGGATCGGGGGGAGGTAAATTGTCCCTAGTATGTGTATTATTATTATTATACAGTATTTATAAAGCGCCAACAGTTCTCTCAGCGCTGTACATTACAAAGGGGGGACAGAACATGTGACAGAACAATACCAATACAACATGAGGGGTTTGAGGGACCTGCTCTTTCAAGCTCACAATCTATGTATGAATGTGAGTTAGGGACCTTAGATTGTACACCCCTTGAGGGTTAGGGACTGATGTGAATGTACAATATATATGTAAAGCGCGGAGTACATTGATGGCACTATATAAGTACCTGAAATAAATAAAATAAAAAATCAGATTTCATTATAAATTCAGGCCAAAATGTATTCTGCTCCGTGTCTTTGCTAAAAAAAAATCCCAATACGTGTAAATTAATTGGTTTACGTGAGTTATAGCATCTACAAATGGCGGTATATATACTAGGATTTATTTATTTTATTTGATATTTTTACTAGTAATGATGGCGATCAGCGACGGACATTCTGACACTGGGGGGGGGGGGGGGGGGGGCTTACTTGGTTTCACTGACATCCCCAGTGACACCAATACAGTAAAAAAAAATCACTGACACTGTTCTAATGGCATTGGGCAGGAAGGGGTTAACATGAGAGACGCTCAAAGGGTTAACTGTGTGCTGGGTGTGTTTTACTATGGGGCTGTGTGTTGGTGCTTCACTGTAAGCACATTGCTCAGGATGGCTGTGCCATCCTGAGCAGTGTGCCGTGCTAACAGGGAGGAGAACTGTTAGTAAACAAAACAGTCCACCTCCCCGTCTGAGATCTTCAGAAATCACCGGGCGCCGGCGAGTAGTTACCGTCTGGGACCTGGTGATTGACAGCCGTGGTTGCAAAATCACGTATATATACGTGATTTTGCACACCCATGCCGCCCTGTAGCAGTATTTCTTCTATAGGGCAGTCGGAAAACGGTTAAAGTGTTATTAAACCCAAAACAAACAAAAAAATGTAATATATTGCAGCTTACCGAACATTAGATGTGGTGGCTGCATTAGTTTTCTTTTTTTTTTTTAGGCTTTTTTTCCTCCTCTGTTTTCACCTGGTGATCTGGCCAGTAACACACCTCCTGTATTAGAGCGCCCCCACTTTGGAGGAAGGAGCACAGCAAGCACCTTTGGACAGCAGCATTGTCAGTCTGGGGGGGGAATGATAGATGTAGTAGCAGATTTAGACACACCAACATATTGAAGGCTAATACTTAATAATCGGTTACAGCAATAGCTAATTTCCTTGTGGGATAAAGGTTTTACACAGTACTTTTTTTTCCCTCAAAGAATAGGAGCAGGAACTCCCCCCCTTGTCTCCGCCCCCCTACTCACCTTCCAGTACCGCCCCTTTTAGAGAATACAGAGACAAGTATTATTTTGTGGTGCTAAAAATATGTATGGAATTTAATAATGGTAACAAGAAAAGCAGAAAAATTGATCCCCTGCAGCCAGCATCAATAGAGCCCCCCCCCCCCCCCAGCAACAATAGATTCCTCCAGCAACAGCAGACCCCTAAAACAAATTACTACCCTGACAACAATAGCCCCCAGCAGCTACAACAGATCTCCCAGCAGCCAGCATTAACAGATCTCCCAGCAGCCAGCATCAACAGATCTCCCAGCAGCCAGCATCAACAGATCTCCCAGCAGCCAGCATCAACAGATCTCCCAGCAGCCAGCATCAACAGATCTCCCAGCAGCCAGCATCAACAGATCCCCCAGCAGCCAACATCAACAGATCCCCCAGCAGCCAACATCAACAGATCTCCCAGCAGCCAGCATCAACAGATCTCCCAGCAGCCAGCATCAACAGATCCCCCAGCAGCCAACATCAACAGATCCCCCAGCAGCCAGCATCAACAGATCCCCCAGCAGCCAGCATCAACAGATCCCCCAGTAGCCAGCATCAACAGATCCCCCAGTAGCCAGCATCAACAGATCCCCCAGTAGCCAGCATCAACAGATCCCCCAGCAGCCAGCATCAACAGATCCCCCAGCAGCCAGCATCAACAGATCTCCCAGCAGCCAGCATCAACAGATCTCCCAGCAGCCAGCATCAACAGATCTCCCAGCAGCCAGCATCAATAGAGCCTCCCCCCCCAGCAACAATAGATTCCTCCAGCAACAGCAGACCCCTAAAACAAATTACTACCCTGACAACATTAGCCCCCAGCAGCTACAACAGATCCCCCAGCAGCCAGCATCAACAGATCTCCCAGCACCCAGCATCAACAGATCTCCCAGCAGCCAGCATCAACAGATCTCCCAGCAGCCAACATCAACAGATCTCCCAGCAGCCAACATCAACAGATCCCCCAGCAGCCAGCATCAACAGATCCCCCAGTAGCCAGCATCAACAGATCCCCCATCAGCCAGCATCAACAGATCCCCCAGCAGCCAGCATCAACAGATCCCCCAGCAGCCAGCATCAACAGATTCCCCCAGCAGCCAGCATCAACAGATCTCCCATCAGCCAGCATCAACAGATCTCCCAGCAGCCAGCATCAACAGATCTCCCAGCAGCCAGCATTAACAGATCACCAAGCAGCCAGCATCAACAGATCTCCCAGCAGCCAGCATCAACAGATCTCCCAGCAGCCAGCTACAACAGATCCCCCAGCAACCAGCTACAACAGATCTCCCAGCAGCCAGCTACAACAGATCCCCCAGCAACCAGCTACACCAGATCCCCCAGCAACCAGCTACAACAGATCTCCCAGCAGCCAGCATCAGGATGGTTCAAGATGGAGAATGGGGGAAGGATCCGGTAAATTTGTCATATTTACTAGCCCCTTCTTTTCCCGAATGAACACAATGAGTGATCAATACAGATCATTTACTGTGTTCATTCATAACTGAAGCCTAGTAAACTGTGTTTTTTCAGGGGGAGGGGGGCCTGTCAGGTTGGATGTATGGGGCCCCATGGTTTCTGACAGCAGTCCTGCCTCCTGCACACCCTAGCACCCCTTGCCATTACCTACATTCAGTGCTGGAGGAGCCGGAACTGTGTTCCGCTATGTTCCTGTTGAAAAAAAGCCCTGGTTTTACATAAATAAATAAAAGCTGATCATTGTAAACACCCCTGTCAATGGTAAATGGTTTGTCTCATTTCGGTAAGTGCTACATCCATCTGCAGGAACGCTTGTTCTTTTGAAAAACAACAGACTTATTGGCTGGATCACCAGACAAAAAGAAAAGAAAACCTAAAAAAAGAAAATGAATGCAGGCACTACATCTAAAAATTGGTAAGCTGCAATATAATCAATGTTTGCTTTTGGGTTTAATACTGCTTTGCCACTCCCTTTAACACAATTGCAAAAAAAAAGGGGGGGGGGGTACATTTTCTTCCTTAAGGTCCAGGTCTTTAAAGTAAAGGAGCTTCACCCTTTTTGTGTTACAAAGCAGCAGTTCCACGTTTCGTGCCTAGGCGAGATGTTTTCCCCATCTCCTGGGAATGTGCAGATGTGCTGCAGGGCTGGGGTCCCGAGAGAGCCCAATTGTACATTTGCACATGCGCTGGTTTTACCCGGCCATCTACAGAGATGCAGGGTTCCCACACCTATGCAAAGACTGCTACTAGGGAAGTCCTAAACCACTCCCCTTTTTGCGCATGCATGGAAAATCCCCTGAGCATGCGCAGATGTACCAACAAGCTTTGCCAGGACCTGAAGGCCATGTAGAGCCCCTGAACGCATCTGCGCATGCACCATAATGGTGGCACTTGTGGGAGGGGCAAAGCCACCTGGGAAGCAGACTGATGATCCATTTTAATTCTTGCCTAGGCCAAAATGCCATGCCTGGACCCCCATGCATGCTCGGGAGTGTTGTGGGTCACTCTGGGATTCCCTGCAGTGTTTCTTCACATACAGTATGCATGGTTCCATGAACTGCCTCTTGGGATTTCTATGTCATGCATCCTAGGAAAGAGCTTTGGCACATGCACAGATATGGTGCAGAGTCTCTGCCATTTTACTGGTAGGGTTATGGTGTGTCTGCGCATGTGCTGGGAGGTTCTGCGCATGCGCGAACATGCCTTGGGAATCTGCCAGATCTTGTAGATCCCTACAGTATGTCTGCATTGAATCTCAACTCCAGATGGCGGCACTGTAGAGGAGCAGCGTAGGGAGAACTTTCCTGTGAGGCACGTTACTGCAAACCCCATGTACATTTTTGCTCTTTTTTGTGAATTCTTAGTTGCGTGTTTTTGTGCGGCTTATATGTATGTTTGCGTTTTTTGTTCAATACATCAAGCAAAATGTGTGGAAAACTCAGAATAGTGACTTTCCATAGCACAAGTAGGTAACAATTCAATCAAGACCCAAAATAAATGCCCTGGTGTAAAGCATTATGGGTACACATGTCCTTACTGTTTACCATATAAGGTCACCATGAAGCGTCATCCTCAAAATTCCAACAAAGGGGCAGGTTATATTGTAGAAGTAGTCGGCATCAGATCAAAAGTTTTGTGACCATCAAACCTAGGCTACTTGCACGTCAAAGCTAGTTTATTGGAAAATTAAATCTAACCTGATGTTAGTTCAAACCTAGTGTACTGTCACATCTAATCCAGTTTACCGGCATATCAAACCTAACCCACTGGCACATCAAACCTAGAATACTATCACATCAAACCTAGAATACTATCACATCAAACCTAGAATACTATCACATCAAACCTAGAATACTATCACATCAAACCTAACCCACTGGCACATCAAACCTAGAATACTATCACATCAAACCTAGAATACTATCACATCAAACCTAACCCACTGGCACATCAAACCTAGAATACTATCACATCAAACCTAGAATACTATCACATCAAACCTAGAATACTATCACATCAAACCTAGAATACTATCACATCAAACCTAACCCACTGACACATCAAACCTAGAATACTTTCACATCAAACCTAACCCACTGGCACATCAAACCTTCATACATACCTAGCCTACAGTCACATCAAACCTAGCCTTTTGACACATAAACTCTCACCTACTGGCACATAAAACCTAGCCTACTGGCACATCAGACCTAGTTAGCTGGCACATCAAACCTAATGTACAATCACATCAAACATCTCCTACTCGAACATCAAACTCAGTCTACTGGCGCATCAAACCTACCCTACTGGCACACCAAACCTAGCCTACTGGCACACCAAACCTGGCCTACTGGCACATAACTCTTGCTGACTGGCACATCAAACATAGGATACTATCACGTCAAACCTAACCCACTGGCACATTAAACCTAGTCTATTGGCACATCAAATCTTACATCAAACCTAGTCTTTTGGCACATAAACTCTCACCTACTGGCACATCAAACCTAGCCTACTGGCACTGACATCTACTCTAACATCAAACTTAGTCTACTGGCGTATCATACCTACCCTACTGGAACATCAAACATAGCCTACTGGCACATAAACTCTTGCCGACTGGCACATTAAACCTAGCCTATTGGCACATAAACTTTCATTTATTGGCACGTCAAACCTAGCCTCCTGAAGCATCAATCCTAATGTACTATCACATCCAACCTAACCAACAGACCCATCAAAGCTAGCCTATTGGTGCATAAACTCTCACCTACTGGCACATCAAACCTGATATGCTATCATATCAAACCTGGCCTACTAGCATATCAAGCCTAGTGTACCATCAAATCAAACCTACCTTACTGACACATCAGACCCAGCCTACTGGCACATCAAACCTAGCCTACTGACACATCAGACCTATTCTACTGGCACATCAAACCTAGCCTACTGACACATCAGACCTAGTCTACAGGTATATCAGACCTAGTCTACTGACACATCAGACCTAGCCTACTGACACATCAAACCTAGTCTACTGGCACATCAAACCTAGTCTACTGACACATCAGACCTAGTCTACTGGCACACCAAACCGGGCCTACTGACACATCAGACCTTGTCTACAGGCACAGCAGACCTAGTCTACAGGCACATCAGACCTAGTCTACAGGCACATCAGACCTAGCCTACTGGCACATCAGACCTAGTCTACTGGCACATCAGACCTAGCCTACTGACACATCAGACCTATTCTACTGGCACATCAAACCTAGCCTACTGACACATCAGACCTAGTCTACAGGTATATCAGACCTAGTCTACTGACACATCAGACCTAGCCTACTGACACATCAAACCTAGTCTACTGGCACATCAAACGTAGTCTACTGACACATCAGACCTAGTCTACTGGCACACCAAACCGGGCCTACTGACACATCAGACCTTGTCTACAGGCACATCAGACCTAGTCTACAGGCACATCAGACCTAGTCTACAGGCACATCAGACCTAGCCTACTGGCACATCAGACCTAGTCTACTGGCACATCAGACCTAGCCTACTGACACATCAGACCTAGTCTACAGGAACATCAGACCTAGCCTACTGACACATCAGACGTAGTCTACAGGCACATCAGACCTAGTCTACAGGCACATCAGACCTAGCCTACTGACACATCAGACCTAGTCTACAGGCACATCAGACCTAGCCTACTGGCAGGATGATACTGAGCCCAATGGCAAATCAAAACTAGCTACTGGCACTTTAAATCTAGTTTACTGGTATATCAGACCTAGCCTACTGACACATCAGACCTAGTCTACAGGCACATCAGACCTAGCCTACTGACACATCAGACCTAGTCTACAGTCACATCAGACCTAGCCTACTGACACATCAGACCTAGCCTACTGGCACATCAGACCTAGCCTACTGGCACATCAGACCTAGTCTACAGGCACATCAGACCTAGTCTACAGGCACATCAGACCTAGCCTACTGACACATCAGACCTAGTCTACAGGCACATCAGACCTAGTTTACAGGCACATCAAACCTAGCCTACTGACACATCAGACCTAGTCTACAGGCACATCAGACCTAGCCTACTGGCACATCAGACCTAGCCTACTGGCACATCAAACCTAGCCTACTGACACATCAGACGTAGTCTACAGGCACATCAGACCTAGTCTACTGGCACATCACTTCTATTCTACTGGCAGGATCATACTGAGCCCAATGGCAAATCAAAACTAGCTACTGGCACTTTAAATCTAGTTTACTGGTATATCAAACCTAGCCTACTGACAAATCATACCTAGCCCATTGACACAGCAAATCAAAACCTAACCTAATAGCACATCAAAGCTAAAGTACTAGTACATCAAACCTATCCAGCTGGCACATCAAACTTAGCCTACTGGTTGCTGGAGTTACATTTTTACCGATCGTCTTTTCTTCATTAATCATTTCTCATTCTCTACTATGTACCTAATGGTTCAGTCCTGAAAAAAATCAGAAATTCAAATCTGACATTGTCATTAGAGTTAGACCCTGATTTACACAAGGAAGCATCAGTAATTTGGCTAGGCCGTTTAATCGTGTGCTGAATTAAGCAAAGTCATCACAACCTTAGATACTTTACTTAGCGGGGAGAAAAAGTGAGAATTTTTTTTTTTTTAATTGACTTTGGCCCAGGACTCATTAATTTCTGCATTTTCTTCCCAACATATTAGCCAGAATAAATGCTAATAGGCAGATCTTATTATCTCTAATAAGTAGATGTTCTTGGGAAAATTAGCACAGCTAATGAAACAAGCACCGAGTCCTGCATGCCTCATCGATGAAAATACATTCTGATTTAAACTTTCAACATATTCATAAGGGTCAGCCATGTGTATATGTATGTAGATTCATTCATTAGATTGCATGAATGTACCGGATTAGGAAATAAACAAGCCGTAAATAAACAGAGGATAACAGAGACCCTTTATTGAATGAATTGTGAACAACAATAATGTCCCCAGGAAGAAAAGTGAATAATTCAATCCTCTCACCAACGTGCAGAGTTAGAAAGTCCTTCGCAGTCTGTGCAGTTCCAACCCCCCAGCAAGAAAAATGGAAGTTGCATAGGGATCTTTCATATTCCCAACCAGTAGATGGCTTTATTACACAAGTTTACACAATGTAACCTTAACTGTCTGAAGAAAATAATAGGTAGAGGTGTAAATACTACACAAAGATAAAAGAGCAAGAGAAGTGAGTATTCCTCCTCTGACCTTGCTTTGTACGGTTTGCATTCAGTTACATCAGAACAGTCTCAAAGGGAGAAGATACTTCTGTGCTCTCTCCTCAGAAAACTCACAATGCTCAGCATACAGTGTGATGGGTTTATTTGCAAAACATCATTTTGAAAAAGTGTAACCTTTCTTTCTTTCTTTCTTTCTTTCTTTCTTTCTTTCTTTCTTTCTTTCTTTCTTTCTTTCTTTCTTTCTTTCTTTTCTTTCCTTCTTTCTTTCTTTCCTTTCCTTCTTTCTTTCTTTCTTTTCCTTCTTTCTTTCTTTCCTTTCCCTCTTTCTTTCTTTTCTTTCCTTCTTTATTTCTTTCCTTTCCTTCTTTCTTTCTTTCCTTTCCCCCTTTCTTTCTTTTCTTTCCTTCTTTCTTTCTTTCCTTTCCTTCTTTCTTTCTTTCCTTTCCCTCTTTCTTTCTTTTCTTTCCTTCTTTCTTTCTTTCTTTCTTTCTTTCTTTCTTTCTTTCTTTCCTTTCCCTCTTTCTTTCTTCTTTCTTTCCTTTCCCTTCTTTTTTGTTTCTCTTCCCTTTTTTTCCCTTTCCCTTCCTCTTCCTTTCTTTTTCCTTCTTTTTTGTTTCTCTTCCCTTTTTTTCTCTTTCCCTTCCTCTTCCTTTCTTTTTCCTTCTTTACTTCCTCTTTCTTTCCTTTTCTTTTCCTTTCCTTTCCTTTACTTTTTTTCCAGATTCTTTCCTTTTCCTTCTTTCCCCTTTCTTTACCTCCCCATTCCTTCTTTATTTCTTCTTGTTTTTTCCTTTTCACCTATATCTTTATTTAATCTTTATTTCCTCTTCTCTTCCCTTTTCAATTCCTACTTTCTTTTCTCTTTCTTTCCCTTTGATCTTTCTTTATTTCCCTTCCTCTTCCTTTCCCATTCGCTTCCTTTCTCTTTCCCTTTTTTCTTGTTTTCCTTTTTCTTTCCCTTTGATCTTTCTTTATTTCCCTTCCTCTTCCTTTCCCATTCGCTTCCTTTCTCTTTCCCTTTTTTCTTGTTTTCCTTTTTCTTTCCCTTTGATCTTTCTTTATTTCCCTTCCTCTTCCTTTCCCATTCGCTTCCTTTCTCTTTCCCTTTTTTCTTGTTTTCCTTTTTCTTTCCCTTTTCTTCTCTCCTTTATTTCCTTTCCTCTTCTTATTCCTTTCCCTTTCCCATTCCTTATTTATTTCCTCTCTTTCATTTCCCATTCCTTGTTTCTTTTTATCTTTCTTTCCCTTCTTAATTTTCCTTCTTCTTCCTTTTCCTTCCCTTTTATTTCTCTTTACCTTCCTCATTCTTTACTTTTCTTCTTTCTTTCCTCTTTCCTTCTCTCCTCTTTCTTTCCTTTCCTCTACTTTCTCATTTACTTTCCTCTTTCTTTCCCTTCCCTTTCCTCTTTCTTTCCCTTTCCCATTCTTTGTTTCTTTTTTCTTTCTTTCCCTTTCCCTTCCTTTTTGTTTCCTTTTCCTTTTTCTTCTTTCTTTCCTCTTTCTTTTCCTTTCTTTCTTTTCTCTTTCTTTCACTTTCCTTCTATCCCTACCTCTTTCTCTTTCCCTCCCTCCTCCTCTTTCTTTCTCTTTCCCATTCCTTCTTTATTTTCTTTTCCTTTCCTGTTCCCTTCCTCTTTCTTGCTCTTTCCTTCTTTCTGTCCTCTTTCTTTCCCTTTCCCATTCCTTATTGATTATCTCTTTCTTTCCATTTCTCTTCCTCTTCACTTCCCTTCTTCTTACTTTCCCCTTCTTTCCCTTTCTCTTCCTCTTTCTTTCCCTTTCTCTTTCTCTTTCCCTTTCCTTATTGATTATCTCTTTCTTTCCATTTCTCTTCCTCTTCCCTTCCTCTTACTTTCCCCTTCTTTCCCTTTCTCTTCCTCTTTCTTTCCCTTTCTCTTTCCCTTTCCCATCCTCTCCTCTCCTCTTTCCTTTCATTATCTTCCTTTTCTTTACAGCTTGTTGCCTTTTCGTTCTCTTCAGGAAAGGAAAAGAAATAGAATGACAAGGGAAAAAAAGAAAGAATAAAAAAAGGATGAAAGAAAAGGAAATTGCAACAAGTGACAATTCTAAAGCCTCCTTGACTTTCAGAGTTTCAGTGATGCTATTTATTGACAGCATAGAGGCAGCCCAATTGTACTTGCAGATTATCTGGATATGTTAATTAATAATGCACGACTGACAGGAATCAAATTCTTTTTCTGTATCACGCAGGGAATGTAATCATCGACGAAAGATAAGTATACAAGGGAGCAATCCCCTGAGCTTTCCAGGACATCAAAATTCTGCTCTTTTCTACTTTTATCACAAGCGTTTGAGCATCAAATATCAGACGCTGTCTCTAGTCTGCTGGTGACATGATAGATAAATCTATATGCCATTTTCTTTTTTTTTTTTTTCTGTTCACCTTTACGGCTCGGAGATCTGAAACCGAGAACATTAGTTTGGCAGTAAAGATTTTTTTGGGGGTTTGTTTTATCACTCAAAGAATAATTAAAAAGAAAGATGGGGTCTATTTAAAAATGTTTTACACAAGAAGATTCATCCAGCTTTCACTCAAGATTTACATATTTTCCAACTGAATTCTATTAGAAAATTGTGTGAATCTTGGATGAAAATAAATATAAATAGACCCCATGTTTTCCCAAAAGAGAAGTAGTTTTGGGGTTATTTTAATTTTGAAGCAGCTTATTTTCGCCAGCTTGGGTTCTTTATGGTACAGCTTAGCGTGTATATATATTAGCTTGATGTATATATATACAGTGGGGCAAAAAAGTATTTAGTCAGCCACCAATTGTGCAAGTTCTCCCAGTTAAAAAGATGAGAGAGGTCTGTAATTGGCATCATAGGTAGACCTCAACTATGAGAGACAAAATGAGAAAACAAATCCAGACAATCACATTGGCTGATTTGGAAAGAATTTATTTGCAAATTATGGTGGATAATAAGTATTTGGTCACCTACAAACAAGCAAGATTTCTGGCTCTCACAGACCTGTACCTTCTTCTTTAAGAGGCTCCTCTGTCCTGCACTCATTTACCTGTATCAATGGCACCTGTTTGAACTTGTTATCAGTATAAAAGACACCTGTCCACAACCTCAAACAGTCACACTCCAAACTCCACTAACAGAGCTGTCAAAGGACACCAGAAACAAAATTGTAGACCTGCACCAGGCTGGGAAGACTGAATCTGCAATAGGCAAGCAGCTTGGTGTGAACAAATCAACTGTGGGAGCAATAATTAGAAAATGAAAGACATACAAGACCACTGATAATCTCCCTCGATCTGGGGCTCCACGCAAGATCTCACCCCGTGGGGTCAAAATGATCACAAGAAGAGTGAGCAAAAATCCCAGGAGCACACGGGGGGACCTAGTGAATGACCTGCAGAGAGCTGGGACCAACGTAACAAAGGCTACCATCAGTAACACACTACGCCGCCAGGGACTCAGATCCTGCAGTGCCAGACGTGTCCCCCTGCTTAAGCCAGTACATGTCCGGGCCCGTCTGAAGTTTGCTAGAGAGCATTTGGATGATCCAGAAGAGGATTGGGAGAATGTCATATGGTCAGATGAAACCAAAATAGAACTGTTTGGTAGAAACACAACTCGTCGTGTTTGGAGGAGAGAGAATGCTGAGTTGCATCCAAAGAACACCATACCTACTGTGAAGCATGGGGGTGGCAACATCATGCTTTGGGGCTCTTTCTCCGCAAAGGGACAAGGACGACTGATCCATGTACAGGACAGAATGAATGGGGCCATGTATCATGAGATTTTGAGTGCAAACCTCCTTCCATCAGCAAGGGCATTGAAGAAGAAACATGGCTGGGTCTTCCAACATGACAATGATCCCAAACATACCACCCGGGCTACGAAGGAGTGGCTTCATAAGAAGCATTTCAAGGTCCTGGAGTGGCCTAGCCAGTCTCCAGATCTCAACCCCATAGAAAACCTTTGGAGGGAGTTGAAAGTCCGTGTTGCCCAGCGACAGCCCCAAAACATCACTGCTCTAGAGGAGATCTGCATGGAGGATGGGCCAACATACCAGCAACAGTGTGTGCCAACCTTGTGAAGACTTACAGGAAACGTCTGACCTCTGTCATTGCCAACAAAGGATATATAACAAAGTATTGAGATGAACTTTTCATATTGACCAAATACTTATTTTCCACCATAATTTGCAAATAAATTCTTACCAAATCAGCCAATGTGATTGTCTGGATTTCTTTTCTCATTTTGTCTCTCATAGTTGAGGTCTACCTATGATGCCAATTACAGGCCTCTCTCATCTTTTTAAGTGGGAGAACTTACACAATTGGTGGCGGACTAAATACTTTTTTGCCCCACTGTAACAGGCAGAGATCAAGCAAAAGTGTAGTCAGTAAACAAGTGAAAAGTCAGTAGCAAATGGTTGCAGGTTGGGATCAAGCAGAAGTAAGTAAGCAAGGAACAAGCCAAAGGTTGGTAAAAAGTTGTAGTGGAGATACGGACGGTGGCAGCATTGACAAGAGCAAGGTATTGGCTGGAGAGAGCATAAACATGTGGCCAACAGGAAGTGCAAAGTCATGTCTAAAATAGAAGGGAGGAACAAAGGGTTCAAAGTTCAAGAGAAACAAAGGTTCAAGGCAAGATCATCCAAAGAATAGTCCAGGGAGCTGTCCAGCATCCCAGGTGGCCCAAGCGTGTGAAAATGATCTAAGGTGTAGATGATAGTTAATAAGTACTTCTCTTCTTCATGGTGGTGAACTGATGTAAGGTCCCCTTTAGGGCACTAAACAAGTACAGATTTGAAGTAGTAAAGTGTTTAAAGTAAAGGTTTTTTTTTATGGTTGAACTAGGTGGACTTTTGTCTTTTTTTCAGCCAAACTAACTATGTAACTATGTAACAGTTGGAAAAAGTGTGTGTAGGCAAGAACAGCTCTCTCTCTGGGTGACAAGAACCATAGGCAGCAGTAGTAAAATACCTCTTCAACTGGGAATGGAAAAATTGCTTTTTCAGTTGGCACTGCTGTACTCTGGCCTACAGCTGTGTGTCCTGCGGTCAGCTTGGATGATGAGACTGTAAGGCAAATATGTTATAATGGCAGCGGCTGGGAGAACTAGGCTGCAAACTGGGGTAACTAACTGTAATGTCCGTAACTATGTGCAGGTAGATAGCAGATGTGATGAAATTGCCAATGTTCTCAAAGTTAATGGGTGTATGGGACCTATTATTGGTATCCGGCAGGTCTTAGCGGCCCGTCTTTCCCTGCAGATGGGGCCCCCTCAGACTCTCCGGTCCTAGTTTGGCTTTTTTTCTACTTGCGGATTGGCTGACTGGGCAGCGTGGCAAGACTGACAATTAGCAGACTTTCCGCTTCTCCTCACTCTCTGACTCTGGCGCCATGGCCTGGTCCAACACTCCAGCCATCAGCACACTTTCTCCTCTCTCGATATCCCCCTTCCTACTTCTTGGTCAGTCTCCCAGGCTTTTTGTTATATGTACTCCGGCTCCTCTTGGAAATGTAGTTTCCTGGTGCATTGTTCTTCAGTAAAGACCTGCAATTCAGCATACAAGTTCCACATGGCTATTCTTCAACACGTGGTTGCTATTGTTCTGCAGAACACTTCCATTTTGTGTTGGCTTTAACATCCTGAATTAGACATTTATAGCAGGGTGTTATATTAGAATTTGATAGCTCAAGGGGTCTTCCACACTTTGTGTATCGTAAAGCTTTGGAAAAAGCTTCCAAATTAATGTATTGGCTGGGGTAGTGAAATTGTCTGGAGACAGGGTCCGACTGGAAATCCCATAGCCTAATGATGGAGGCCCTGCCGCAGAGATACACTTTGGGAAGCCCCACGTTCCCAAATGAGCAGAGGCTCAACCTTTAATTACCATACAAGTGCAAGATACTTTAGTAGCCATGTGAACAAGTATGGTTAGTCTACCAAGAGGACAAAACGTGAATCCTGCTGAAACTGTAAGAAGGTGGAATTGGATATACATAGGGGTACAAATCCAAAACCCTCAGGAGAAAGTCCTTCATGGTTAATAACAACACAGATAATGCTTTGGGAGATTGTCAGGTCTTGCATACATTAACACTTTCTATGTTCCTAAAAGCATTATATCTGCAATCCACGGAGCGTGCACCTCATTTATTGCTATTTCTGTCTCCGTTGCCTCCTCTTTCTTCCGCTGTTTGTCACGATTCAGCATTATACACGTCCATCAAGATCTTTCACATTACTCAATACGATGTTTAAAATGTTAAGTGTGTGCGTTTAGCCCATTATTGCACTATTTTAGATATCTAGCTACCATCTCAGTCATCAGCTAGCTTTTAGGCATTGCCTCTTCCACTCGTTATTTTCAAGGTTTGCAGATTTATTTTCCTTTCTCAAAGATAGATTATTTTTTCCTTAAGGGGTTCTCTACACTCATATAAATCTAACCAACCCTTTAACGTTGAATGCATAAAGCATTATAAAGGGTTATGGACATTCTGTTGAACGAGAACTGAAATGCATGTTGAAGGATCTTAAAAGGCTGAGAAAGGTTGTATTGGTTTATGTGAAGACTACACAAGAGTGAGGTTTTGTATACACCAGCACTTCTCATTTCAAAACCTCACTCTTGTGTGGTCCTCACATGGTCTAAAGCAGCCTTTCTCAACCTTTTAAACTCAAAGGAACCCTTGAAATATATTTCTGGTCTCAGGAAACCCCTGCAAAAAAATCTACAACTCATGATATATCAGTATGATGGTCAGTGGAATGAAGGCTCCTTACACTTGTGGTCATCGGGATGAATTACCCCCTTACAGACAGCTAAAAAGATCAATGGTGTCAGTGGGAATTTATCTAAGAGACACAAATTGATCATTGCTTAAGCAGGGGCGGACTGACCATTCGAGCACTCGGGCATTGCCTGAAGGCCCGAGGTTAGTAGGGGGCCCCATGAGATGCCCCTAGTACCTTTCATTGGCTTTTTCATAGGCTTTTGCGGGTGTGGGCAAGGACACAGGGGCCCCATGATCCCCTATTGCCCGGGGACCCCATGAGTTGTCAGTCCGCCCCTGTGCTTAAGGAACCTCTAGCAACTTCTGGAGGAACCCTAGGTTGAGAATCTTTTTTTTCTTTTTTTAAATTGTATTATTGAAAATATTGGACATACATTTATGAGACAATGCTACTGTCTTGGATACAATTCAGAAGCAACCTACAAAAAATGATACATTGTAAGACCAACCAGACAAAAAAGGATGACAAAGACATGCCTTACACAAGTAAATGTAGCGAAGGATTTCACCATTATCAAAAAACTGAGCAGAGCAAACCTGTACAGCCAAATATAGACTACGCATGTAACATCATTGTGTTCACCTGAGCTAGAATAAAGTAGTTCATCCCTAACATCTCTTTCTTCATCTATATGTCTTGTTGTACTACAAAAATGGTTAAGTCAGGGGTGTACATACAGGGGCACATTTGCGACCCGGCCCCATGCTCTAGGGGGCCCTTGAGGCCCCCCTGTACAACTAGATAGGAGGGGCGGCATCATGTTGAAGAACCAATACCTTCATGCAGCTGCTGAATTCTCCTCTTTTCCATCCCGCAGACATTCAGCAGCTGCTGGAAGGAAATGAAGGGCATCAGTCGCTCTACATGCCACCTCTGCCACTTACCTATCCCTGGCCTGCTGTGTCGTTCCCTGCTCCCGCAGCACTGTTGGGTTTCCACCTCCTGCCAGGGATACTGTCAGCATGGAGTGTGGGGAAGGGGCAGGTAAATGTGTCATTTACTGGTTTCTTCCTTGTCTCAAAGTGGAGTTCCAGTCGCACTGTGAAACAATAAAAGTCAGCAGCTACAAAACCTGAAGCTGCTGGCTTTTAAAAAACAGCCACTCACCTGTCCCACGATCCCACTGTGTCCTCCCCGCAGCCCATTTCACCGGCCGTCTGGTTTTTCAGGTACCAGCATCTTCATTGTGAGCACCCAGCTGTAACAGCTTGCGGCTTCACAGCCGGGTGCCCACCGCGCATGCGCGAGTAGCGCTGCACTCTCTGAATGGCCCCGTAGTCTTCTGGGACCTGTCACGTGTCCCAGAAGACTACAGGGAGGGAGGGGTGGAGGACAACTTCCGCTTCCATTTGCCTAGGCGATTGCAGCGGAAGTGTTGAGAGGGTACTTGTCAATTTCGAGTACCCACTCCCCAAAGGTGCCAATCCTTAATGTGGAATGGAGGACCAGTCTTTAAAGTGGAACTTCCCCTTTTGGGTAGCGCTCCACTTTAATGATTAGAGTCAGCGATCGCTATTTTTTTAATTCATAGCTGATGCACAGTAAACTGTGATTAATATGTTTCCGTTAATAAATGAATGAGAAGCTCTGTACTGTGCTGTTGAGGCTGCAGAGATGGAGATTCAGGTGTTCTCAATCACTTTCTCTGTCTCAAAGGTGAAACATCTGTTTAGACCCTTGATATTTTACCAAAACCCCCAACGAGGGTCCTAAAATTTTTTTAAAAATAACAAAAAATAAAATAAATAAATAAAATGGTAAAAAAAATAATAAAATAACAAAAATTAAAAACTACTGACACCAGTGACAGGGTCTCAAAGGTCGCACTTGAGATTGGGCCCACCATGGAGGGACCCCAAGGAGGCAGGAAGGGGGCCTGCTGTAGGATCATAATAAAGGGTCCCACAATGGGAGTAAAGGGCCTGGGGATCAGTGGAAAGGGCCCTGGCCAGGGGCCAGGGAGGACTTGCATGGTTTCTTGCACCAGGGCCCTGAAGGTTCTAGTTATGCCTTTGGGTTAAGTCATGATCAGATTCTAGTCTATACCTAAAATAGGCTCACACATAATACAGCAGCGTCTTAGGGTCAGAAATCAGTAAAAGGGAGGAATTACTGATATCTTGGATATCCAGCCAAGGGTTGAGAAACCCTGGTCTAATATAAGAAGCATGTGGAATTTGACCCTTTAACCTCTGACTCTCTGTGCACCCCCAATACCAATGTGTAAAAGGGGGTTACTGGCCTTAATAGATTTTACCTGGCCATAGGTGTGCAGGTAGGGTTGGAAGATCCAGATATGGTATGGGAGGAGCTGCCGATAAGACATTTTTGGTTCAGAAAGGCATAGAAGACCAAGATGGAGAAGGAATGTGGACCTCTTTAAGACAAGTACACATGGCGAGGCCTATGGCCTGAAAAAGGAAACGTTCTAGTAACATTGATGGACTTAAAAACATTGATTGACTGATAAAGTTGTGACAAAAATGTAAGAAATTGCTGCTGGTGAGAAAAGGAAGAATTAAAAGTCCAAAATTATAAGGGAGTAGTCTGTATTATGCAGTTTTTCAATGAGGAGTATAGTGTAATCAGCAACATCAGGAGACAGCACCCTTAAGTAAAGTAAAGAGTAAAGCTGGACTTGTCAGGTCTGAAGAATGCCGATGCTTGGAAACGCCTTACCGCCCCCTTATTGCGGCATTACGCTCACGTGGTGACGTCACATTTGCCTGGCAGCCATTTGCGTTCCAGCTTGGTTTCCATCACAGCCGCTGGATGCTAACAGCGTGGAATCGGGAGACCTGGCTCCTAGATGACATTCCACCCTCTTCCATCAGCCTCCAGGACCTCTGAAGGATGACGTCCATCCTGAGATACATGCCTTTCTCTGCTGTTATCTAGTGAGTTACCTCAGTTACCTTGCTCAATAAAGTAACCATTTAATACCGCACTTAGTTTGGCGCCCCTCTCTCCTTTTCTTTTAATAAAGTAGTGGACTATGAGTTTCCCATAATTATGGACCTTATTTACTTCTTTGTGGCTGATACTACTAGGGAAAGAATTGTATTATCTGTATCAGGGTTTCTCAACCAGGGTTCAGGGGAAGCCTAGGGTTCTTCCAGAGGTTGATTATTATTAATATTATTATACAGTATTTATATAGCGCCAACAGTTTGCTCAGCGCTGTACATTAAAATGGGAGACAGGACACGAGACAGTACAGTAACAGTACACGAGGGGTTTGAGGGCCCTGCTCCTTGGAGCTTACAATCTAGGAGGGAGGAGATAGTGGTACAGGAGGAAATAACTGTGTGGGATGGAGTGGTAGGAAGAGCGGAGGAGATCGGCAATTAGGTGAGGGCGGGGTAGGCTTCCCTGAAGAGATGGGTTTTCAGGGTGCGCTTAAAGGTGAGGAGGGTAGGTGACAGTCTGATGGATTGGGGTAGTGAGTTCCAGTGGATGGGGGAAGCCCTGGAGAAGTCCTGGAAATGGGCATGGGAGGAGGACACCAGGTTGATGGGGGTTCCTTGAGCATTCAGCAATTTCTGCCTCTATCCAAGACAGTAGCATTGCCTCGTAAATGTATGTCCAATATTTTCAATAGAAAAAGTTAAAAAAAGAAAAAAAAAAGATTCTCAATCTAGGGTTCCTCCAGAGGTTGCTTGAGGTTCCTTAAGCACGAAGAATTCAAGAGACCACGTGACGTAGGTACGCCGATACGCAGCTTCCGGTTTTGAAGTGACGCACTTCCGGTACGGGACGCCATCTTGGAACTCCCAGGAAATACAACATGCATGCAATCTACTCACATAGAGGAAAGAGGCTGTAAAACAAATGTGAGTTGCCTTTTAATTTAAATAAAAAGATCTGCAAGCTTGATTTACTACACTATGTAGGATCTCTTTTGTGCTCACTAATATGTGAGTGAGATTTCACAGAACACCTGTTTAGAGGGTCCTAAAGGACACAGAGGAGAAATTTGAAAGAAACAGTTTGGGAAGGAGAGTTACCAGTTGGTGCTGTTGAGGATCCAGGGCAGGGGCGGACTGACAACTCATGGGGCCCCTGTGTCCTTGCCCAAACTCAAAAAAGCCTATGAAAAAGGTACCAGGGGCATCTCATGGGGCCCCCTACTGACCCCGGGCCCTTGGGCAATGCCCGAATTTCCAAATGGTCAGTCCGCCCCTGATCCAGGGTGATCCTGAAGGCTTTCTGGCCCTTAGGGGTCGCAGAAAGGAGGTGAGGAAGCACTGCAGCTGGAGTGGAACAGTGTGCTGGCACTTGCACGATTGAGCACCAATTTGCACATTGCATATATATGTGACATCACTCACTTATTCAACTATTGGACTTATTTTGAGATTTGAAGTGGTAATAGTAATTATGTTTAATAATGTGTTGGCACTTGTTTAGGGCACTAAGATGATCCTGTCACTTTAGGTTGTGTCACAATTATATATATATTAATATTTATTTTTATGGTTTATCACCAATCACGTTTAAGGTTTGATCTCTCCCACCCCGCACGCCAAAGTCCTGGGTGTCACCCTGGACTCCCACCTCTCCTTCCTACCCCACATCCAACTGCTATCTAGATCTTGCAGGCTCCACCTCCACAACATCTCCAAGATACGTACGTTCCTCACCTCAGACACCACCAAACAACTTGTACACTCCCTCATCATCTCACACCTGGACTATTGCAATTCCCTTCTCACTGGCCTACCCAAACGAATGCTATCCCCACTCCAGTCTATCCTAAACTCAGCGGCTAGACTCATCCACCTCACCAACCGCTCCACATCTGCCTCCCCCCTCTGCCAATCCCTTCATTGGCTCCCGATTGCCCAACGCATCAAATCCAACTGCTAACTCTGACCTACAAAGCCATTCACAATGCCGCCCCAAACTACCTAACTGACCTGATACCCAAATACTACCCTACCCATGTCCTCCGCTCCTCACAGGACCTCCTGCTCTCTAGCTCCCTGGTCTCCTCCTCCCACGCCCGATTGCAGGACTTCTCCAGGACTTCCCCCATCCTCTGGAACTCCCTACCCCAATCCATCAGACTGTCACCTACCCTCCTCACCTTCAGGCGCACCCTGAAAACCCTCCTCTTCAGGGAAGCCTACCCCAATCTCCCCTAACACCCGACCTCACCTAACAACTAACCTCCTCCACTCCTCCCGCCACTCCATCCCCCACAGCCATCTCCTCCTGTACCACCTTCCCCTCCCTTCTAGATTGTAAGCTCGAAAGAGCAGGGCCCTCGATCCCCTCATGTATTGTATTGTTACTGTCTTGTCTCATGTTCTGTCCCCCTTGCTACTGTACAGCGCTGAGCACACCCTTTGGCACTATATAAATACTAATAATAATAATACACCGTATTTTTTTCTCCATAAGACGCACCTAGGTTTTAGAGGCAGAAAACAGGAAAAAAAATTCTGAACTAATGGACTGCACACATAGTACAGGAGATGACCAGAGACTGCGGACACAGTACAGGAGATGACCAGAGACTGCGGACACAGTACAGGAGATGACCAGAGACTGCGGACACAGTACAGGAGATGACCAGAGACTGCGGACATAGTACAGGAGATGACCAGAGACTGCGGACACAGTACAGGAGATGACCAGAGACTGCGGACACAGTACAGGAGATGACCAGAGACTGCGGACACAGTACAGGAGATGACCAGAGACTGCGGACACAGTACAGGAGTTGACCAGAGACTGCGGACACAGTACAGGGGATGACCAGAGACTGCGGACACAGTACAGGGGATGACCAGAGACTGCGGACACAGTACAGGAGATGACCAGAGACTGCGGACACAGTACAGGGGATGACCAGAGACTGCGGACACAGTACAGGAGATGACCAGAGACTGCGGACATAGTACAGGAAATGACCAGAGACTGCGGACAGTACAGGAGATGACCAGAGACTGCGGACACAGTACAGGAGATGACCAGAGACTGCGGACACAGTACAGGAGATGACCAGAGACTGCGGACAGTACAGGGATGACCAGAGACTGCGGACAGTACAGGGATGACCAGAGACTGCGGACACAGTACAGGAGATGACCAGAGACTGCGGACACAGTACAGGAGATGACCAGAGACTGCGGACACAGTACAGGAGATGACCAGAGACAGCAGACACAGTACAGGAGATGACCAGAGACTGCGGACACAGTACAGGACATGACCAGAGACTGCGGACAGTACAGGAGATGACCAGAGACTGCGGACATAGTACAGGAGATGACCAGAGACTGCGGACAGTACAGGGGATGACCAGAGACTGCGGACACAGTACAGGAGATGACCAGAGACTGCGGACAGTACAGGGATGACCAGAGACTGCGGACACAGTACAGGAGATGACCAGAGACTGCGGACACAGTACAGGAGATGACCAGAGACTGCGGACACAGTACAGGAGATGACCAGAGACTGTGGACACAGTACAGGAGATGACCAGAGACTGCGGAGAGTACAGGAGATGACCAGAGACTGCAGACACAGTACAGGAGATGACCAGAGACTGCGGACAGTACAGGGGATGACCAGAGACTGCGGACACAGTACAGGACATGACCAGAGACTGCGGACAGTACAGGAGATGACCAGAGACTGCGGACATAGTACAGGAGATGACCAGAGACTGCGGACAGTACAGGGGATGACCAGAGACTGCGGACACAATACAGGAGATGACCAGAGACTGCGGACATAGTACAGGGGATGACCAGAGACTGCGGACACAGTACAGGAGATGACCAGAGACTGCGGACATAGTACAGGAGATGACCAGAGACTGCGGACAGTACAGGGGATGACCAGAGACTGCGGATACAGTACAGGAGATGACCAGAGACTGCGGACATAGTACAGGGGATGACCAGAGACTGCGGACAGTACAGGGGATGACCAGAGACTGCGGACAGTACAGGGGATGACCAGAGACTGCGGACACAGTACAGGGGATGACCAGAGACTGTGGACAGTACAGGAGATGACTGCTGACCTTTGGGGAGGGGGGGGCGGGTACCTGAATTTGACAGGTACCCGCTCTTACTTCCGCGGAGTTGTTCTTTGACCTTACCTGTTCCTCTATCCAGCGGCGCGCTGTCTTCCCGGCTTCTGCAGTGTGGGTGCTCGGCGGACAGCCGGATGCCCAGTGCGCATGAGCAAGAAGCGCTGCGCTTTGTGATTGGTCGGCGGCTTCTGGGATCTGTCATGTGTCCCAGATACCGCCTTACCATTCACAAAGAGCACCGCTTCTTGCGCATGCGCACTTGGCACCCGGCTGTCACGCACACTACAGAGGCCGGGAAGACAGCGCGCCGCTGGATAGAGGAACAGGTAAGGTCCCACTGCAGAGCTGAGCGGCCGGCCCGGTATTCTGACACGGCGGCGGTGGAAATACCGGACCGGCCCCTCCATATTCGCTCCATAAGAGGCACTGACATTTTCCCCCCTTTTTTGGGGGGAAAAAAGTGCGTCTTATGGAGCGAAAAATACGGTAATAATATTAATAATAATTTGTTTATGAATTAATAACTATGGTCATCTAGTTTAGTAGCGCTACACTATTTTTTATTTAATGAACGATTTCTGCCTCTCAGATACGTTCCCACTGAAATCATTGATCATTTTAGCCATCTGTAAAGGGACAACCCTTCCCGATGATCACAAGTGTAGGGAACATTCTTCCCACTGACCATCATACAAATGTATCCTGAGCTGTGGATGTAGTCATTTTTAGCAGGGGTTCCCTGAGACTGGAAAGATATTTCAAGGGTTTCTCTGTGCTGAAAAGGTTGAGAAAGGCTGACGTCTATGGAATACTTCACTGAACTCGCCATCCCGCTGACAAAAGCAGAATGTGTATTTTTCTTCAAAACAAAATAGCTTTAAAAAGTCAGCAGTACCTCTTCACCGCGTCCCCATATAAAAGAATTGATTGCGGCATTACACAGACATCACTTTGTACAGAGGAGGCTGAAGATGACACCATTTGATTTTGACTTCTCCATGTGATAAAGTGTCAACGGACCCAAGCAGCACTTAATCATTCGATAAGTGATTTTCATCTTTGATCATTTCGACTGGCGACTGGATAAGAGAGAAAGAAAATAATCACAGAAAATGCTCAATTTGCATGAACAAATGCGTGACGTTTGTATGCCATGTAGGTAACCGCTGGTGCTTGGCAGAAGTTATCGGTGAGTTGTGGTTGAACTTTTCCCAAGCACCATTTACATTTGATGGGACCAACATAACAGTGGGGGGGATTTACTAAAACTGGAGAGTGCAAAATCTGGTGCAGCTGGGCATGGCGGCCAATCAGCTTCCAACTTCAGCTTGTTCAATGAAGCTTTGGCAATGAAACCTGGAAGCTGATTGGTTTCTATGCAGAAGGGAGTCTGATTTTGCACTCTCCAGCTTTAGTAAATAAACCCCTAAGGGTCTGTTCACACTTGACTTTGTTTCTAACTGTTGCCAAATGCCCCTATAGCATTAGACAGGTGTTTGGGAAGTGTTTTTAATGCTCCTCAAATGCTCCCCAAATGCCCTATGCAAGGTTGATAGGTGTTTACCAAGCGTTAAAACCGCACCACAAATGCCTATATTGAAGTTAAATGGGCAGCACAGTGGCTAAGTGGTGAGCACTTCTGCCTGGCAGTACTCGGGACGCTGGTTCGAATCCCAACCACGGCACCATCTGCCTGGAGTTTGCATGTTCTCCCTGTGCTTGTGTGGGTTTCCTCCGGGTATTCCGGTTTGCTCCTACACTCCAAAGACATGCTGGTAGGTGAATTGGATCCTGTCTAAATTATCCCTAGTATGTGTATGTATGAATGTGAGTTAGGGACCTTAGATTGTACACCCCTTGAGGGTTAGGGACTGATGTGAATGTACAATATATATATGTAAAGTGGCACCACCTGCCTGGAGTTTGCATGTTCTCCCTGTGCCTGCGTGGGTTTCCTCCAGGTACTCCGGTTTTCTCCCACACTCCAAAGACATACTGGTAGGTTAATTGGCTCCTGTCTAAATTGTCCCTAGTATGTGTATGTATGAATGTGAGTTAGGGACCTTAGATTGTACACCCCTTGAGGGTTAGGGACTGATGTGAATGTACAATATATATGTAAAGTGCTGTGTAAATTGATGGCTCTATATAAGTACCTGAAATAAATAATCATTGTGGAAGATCGAACTGTTGGCTTCCTTTTATCAACAGTGGCCCCAGAGAGCTGGGGCTCTCATGCGCATCGCTAGATCGCAGTAATTATTAGGAGGGGCTGGGAGGGAGCTGCACAAAGTTTTTTTTTTACCTTCATGCATCGAAACCCAACCACGGCACCACCTGCCTGGAGTTTGCATGTTCTCCCTGTACCTGTGTGACTTTCCTCCAGGTACTCTGGTTTCCTCCCACACTCCAAAGACATGCTGGTAGGTGAATTGGCTCCTGTCTAAATTGTCCCTAGTATGTGTATGTATGAATGTGAGTTTGGGACCTTAGATTGTACTCCCCTTGAGGGTTAGGGACTGATGTGAATGTACAATATATATGTAATGTGCTGCATAAATGGACGGCGCTATATAAGTACCTGAAATAAATAAATGGTATTAACGCTCTGCAACCGCAAATGCCTGCCAGGTGTTTGAGGTGCGGCACCATAGACTTGAATGGGAGGCTTCAACTCCTGACTTCACAAGAGGCGTCAGTTTTGCCGCGACGCGATGCTAACGCTTCAGAGTGAACAGCACTGTGTGCTGCCATGTGCAGAATTTTCATAGGCATTTGAGAAGCGTTAAAAACGCTTCCCAAACGCCTGTCTGATGCCTGCTAGTGCTAGTGTGAGCGTAGCCTAAGTCTCCTGCACACGGGACGTTTTTCTAGCGGCTGTTTTTGGCTTTTGATTTTTTTTTTCTACAGCCAGTAAACCCCCCCCATCATGTTATCCTATGTGTCCATACACACATAAACTGTAATCAACGTTTTTTGGCTGGAAAAAAAAACAGCACTAGTGGGTATATAGAGGAGTTTTTATAGCTGTAAAAACGCTGAAAATGGGGCAAAACACAGTAAAACTGAGCAAACTGGAATTTATTAATGTGGCCCCTCTGCCGTCACTCTTCAATGTTCCTACCTATGTGAAAAGCAGTGATGAGGTACAAAAAAAAAGAAAAAAAGGGGGACTGTAATGGATTTCCGGCAAGAAGAATCGCGATCGGGAACACGCATGCACATAGGAATTCCCGCAGAAGAATTGCCGGTTGTGCGCATGTGCACAGGAATGCACGATCACGCACGTGCACACGCACAGTGAAGATTGGCGCCAGACGGCCCATTTAAGGAGTGCCTCTGCTCAGGCTCAGAGCCGACTGATCTTCAGCTCCCCCATGTCCTGCTTGTTCCTGTATGATTCCTTTGTTGCTGACCCGACTCAGATTACTCTCCTGCTCCTGGTTCCTGACTTCGGCTCTGCTCCTGACTTAGGCTTTTCCTTCTGATTCTGTACCGCTCTGCCCGACTGTTTATGACCCCGGCTATCCTTGACTCTGCTCCAGTCCTGTGTCCTGGCTACCTACCTTGCTCTGCTGCACATCTGGCAATCCACAGAACCTGCCTGGTCTATTTCTACGGTGCCCAAATCAGAGGATACTCTGCCTACCAAGGTCATCATCTGCAAGAGCCGCAAGCAACAACCACTGGCGCTCTTGTCCCCCTGGTCCCTAGACTCCCTCTGTTCCAACCTCAGCGGGATCAGGGCTAGTGACACAAGTGAGGCCGACTTCATGAATTCAGTCTCCCATCAGGTATGTGACAGTGACAAACTCAATGGACCCCCCTGCAGTCACTCTTCTATGTTTCTACCTATGTGAAAAGCAGTGATGCAGTACAGAAAAAAGTTAACAAAAAAAAAAGGGGGGACAAACTCAAAGGACCATTCTATAGTCACTCTTCTAGATTTCTACCTATGTGAACAGCAGTGATATATTCCAAAAAAAAAAAAAAAGTCCCAAAAAAAAGGGAGACAAACTCAATGGACCCCTCTGCTGTCACTCTTCTATGTCCCTACCTATGTGAAAAGCAGTGATGCAGTACAAAAAAAAAAGGGGGACGAACTCAATGAACCCCTCTGTAGTCACTCTTCTATGTTTCAACCTATGTGAAAAGCAGTGATGCAGTCCAAAAAAGGTAAACAAAAAAAAAAGGGGGACAAACTCAATGGACCCCTCTGCAGTCACTCTTCTATGTTTCTACCTATGTGAAAAGCAGTGATATAGTCCAAAACAAAAGTCCAAAAAAAAAAAGGGGGGACAAACTCATGGACCCCTCTGTAGTCACTCTTCTATGTTTCAACCTATGTGAAAAGCAGTGATATAGTCCAAAAAAAGAAAAAAGTAAAAAAAAAAAAGGGGGACAAACTCAATGGACCCGTCTGCTGTCACTCTTCTATGTTCCTACCTATGTGAAAAGCAGTGATACAGTACAAAAAAAGAAAAAAAAGTTAAAAAAAAAAAAAACGGGGACAAACTCATGGGACCCTCTGCGGTCACTGTTCTATATTTCTACCTATGTGAAAAGCAGTGATGCAGTATAAAAAAGAAAAAAAAAAGAGTCCAAGAAAAAAAAGAGGGACAAACTCAAAGGACCCCTCTTCCATCACTCTTCTATGTTCTTACCTATGTGAAAAGCAGTGATGCAGTACAAAAAAAGAAAAAAAGAGGGACAAACTCAATGGATCTTTTGCAGTCACTCTTCTGTTTCAACCTATGTGAAAAGAAGTGATATAGTCCAAAAAAAAAGTCCAAAATAAAAAAGGGGGACAAACTCATGGACCCCTCTGTAGTCACTCTTCTATGTTTCAACCTATGTGAAAAGCAGTGATATAGTCAAAAAAAGAAAAAAAGTTAAAAAAAAGGGGGGACAAACTCAATGGACCCCTCTGCTGTCACTGTTCTATATTTCTACCTATGTGAAAAGCAGTGATGCATTATAAAAAAGAAAAAAAAAAGAGTCCAAGAAAAAAAAGCGGGACAAACTCAAAGGACCCCTCTTCCGTCACTCTTCTATGTTCCTACCTATGTGAAAAGCAGTGATAGTCCAAAAAAAAAAAAACAAAATAAAAAAAAGAGGGACAAACTCAATGGACCCCTCTGCTGTCACTCTTCTTTGTTCCTACCTATGTGAAAAGCAGTGATACAGTCCAAAATAAAAAAAAAGTCCAAAAAAAAAAGGGGGACAAACTCAAAGGACCCCTCTTCAGTCACTCTTCTAGGTTTCTACCTATGTGAAAAGCAGTGATATAGTCAAAAAAAAAAGTCCAAAAGAAATCCAAAAAAAAGGGGGAAAAACTCAAAGGACCCCTCTTCCGTCACTCTTCTATGTTCCTACCTATGTGAAAAGCAATGATAGTCCAAACAAAAAAAAAATAAAATAAAAAAAAAGAGGGACAAACTCAATGGACCCCTCTGCAGTCACTCTTCTTTGTTCCTACCTATGTGAAAAGCAGTGATACAGTCCAAAATAAAAAAAAAGTCCAAAAAAAAAAGGGGGACAAACTCAAAGGACCCCTCTTCAGTCACTCTTCTAGGTTTCTACCTATGTGAAAAGCAGTGATATAGTCAAAAAAAAAAGTCCAAAAGAAATCCAAAAAAAAGGGGGAAAAACTCAAAGGACCCCTCTGCTGTCACTCTTCTACGTTCCTATGTGAAAAGCAGTGATGCAGTCCAAAAAAAAAGTCCAAAAAATCTTTCAACTGGACTCACATTTCCAAAAAAGATGCATTAATCAGCGGGGTCCGCGTATCGCGTTGCGCCTGTCAATCAATATGGAAGACAAACAATTTTCATAGACGATATCCAGTCCATCTGTGCCCTCTCATAGGCATAGGCTGTCAAATAGTTTCAGTCTGCCGAAACGTCAGCCCCGCGGACGGCTCCCGCCATTGAGACGGATCAGGGCCGCTCTCTTCTTACCGGGTGCTAATGCGAATATTTACTTCCGTATTCCAGACGCTGAATTCCAGTCGGCTCTCTTTACTTTCCTGCCTCCAGCAGAATAAAGGCAGAGCTAGATTGGGGTTAAAGAGAAGCATATATTTATTTTAAATGTAATGCGCGGGATTTAAATAAGGTGCAGGCTTTCGCTTCTAAAAGGAAGTGTTAGCGAGGGTCGGACTTACTTTGAATAATAGATGTTTTTTTTAGGAATGCAAAATGTTGAAACCAGCAAAAAAAAAAAAAAAAATGAGATTTTTTTGAAGCACCTGGAGCTTCGGAATGAATAATTCCACCTCAAAGGGGCTTTGTTGTTTCTGCATGTCTATAGCCAACTTTCAGAGCGCGCAATTATTGGAGCATGTTTGGCGTTAGCGGGTGTGTTTACACTGCGAGAATCCTAATAAATAAAAGACCTAATTTCAGCTTTTTTTTTTTTTTTGTACGGAGACGGTGTCATTTATTGAAGGCTATCTTGCTGCCATCCGAGCGAACGTCTTTCAGGTGGAAAATATAAAATCCATATGATATTTATCTGTTGGGTACAGATCGCGGATTCCCATTTGGTGGCTACAAAAGAGTTTTGTGTAATAAGGTTCTAATTTAAAAAAAAAAAAACACCACAGCAGACCGCCTTGAAGGTAAAATAAATGGCAGATTGATGGAAGAAGTTTATATGTTTCGTAGCAACCGGCTTAATAATTGGATTCCTAGCAAGCAAGAAGGCAATTGTACAAGGCAGCAAGAATTGATGTCAATCTTTAATCGTTTTCACAAATAAAGACAATAAAAAAATAAAATTAAAAAAAAAAAATCACAATTTCATGAATTCTAAAGATTTTTTTTTTTTTAACCACTTGACTCCCAGGCCAGTTCTGATGTTTTTCTCCTACATCTAAAATATCAGTATTTAAAAAAAAAAAAAAAATCACAATTTCATGAATTCTAAAGATTAATTTTTTTTTAACCACTTGACTCCCAGGCCGGTTCTGACGTTCTTCTACATCTAAAAAGTCAGCATTTAAAAAAAAAAAATCACAATTTCATGAATTCTAGTTTTTTTTTTTTTTTTAACCCCTTGACTCTCAGGCCAGTTCTGACGGTTTTCTCCTACATCTAAAAAATCAGCATTTAAAAAAAAAAAATCACAATTTCATGAATTCTAAAGATTTTTTTTCTTAACCACCTGACTCCCAGGCCAGTTCTGACGTTCTTCTCCTACATCTAAAAAATCAGCATTAAAAAAAAAAAATCACAATTTCATGACTTCTAAAGATTTTTTTTTTAACCACTTGGCTCCCAGGCCAGTTCTGATGTTTTTCTCCTACATCTAAAAAATCACCATTTAAAAAAAAAAAAAAAATCACAATTTCATGAATTCTAAAGATTTTTTTTTTAACCACTTGACTCCCAGGCCAGTTCTGATGTTTTTCTCCTACATCTAAAATATCAGCATTTAAAAACAAAACACAAAATCACAATTTCATGAATTCTAAAGATTTTTTTTTTTTTTAACCACTTGACTCCCAGGCCAGTTCTGATGTTCTTCTCCTACATCTAAAAAAATCAGCATTTAAAAAAAAATAAATAAATTACAATTTCATGAATTCTAAAGATTTAATTTTTTTAACCACCTGACTCCCAGGCCAGTTCTGATGTTTTTCTCCTACATCTAAAAAATCAGCATTTTAAAAAAAAAAAAATCACAATTTCATAAATTCTAAAGATTTAATTTTGTTAACCACCTGACTCCCAGGCCGGTTCTGATGTTTTTCTCCTACATCTAAAATATCAGCATTTAAAAAAAACAAAACACAAAATCACAATTTCATGAATTCTAAAGATTTATTTTTTTTTTAACCACTTGACTCCCAGGCCAGTTCTGATGTTCTTCTCCTACATCTAAAAAAATCAGCATTTTAAAAAAAATAAATAAATTACAATTTCATGAATTCTAAAGATTTAATTTTTTAACCACCTGACTCCCAGGCCAGTTCTGATGTTTTTCTCCTACATCTAAAAAATCAGCATTTTAAAAAAAAAAAAAATCACAATTTCATAAATTCTAAAGATTTAATTTTGTTAACCACTTGACTCCCAGGCCAGTTCTGATGTTTTTCTCCTACATCTAAAATATCAGCATTTAAAAAAAAAAACCAAAACACAAAATCACAATTTCATGAATTCTAAAGATTTTTTTTTTTTTTAACCACTTGACTCCCAGGCCAGTTCTGATGTTCTTCTCCTACATCTAAAAAAATCAGCATTTAAAAAAAAATAAATAAATTACAATTTCATGAATTCTAAAGATTTAATTTTTTTAACCACCTGACTCCCAGGCCAGTTCTGATGTTTTTCTCCTACATCTAAAAAATCAGCATTTAAAAAAAAAAAAAAATCACAATTTCATAAATTCTAAAGATTTAATTTTGTTAACCATCTGACTCCCAGGCCAGTTCTGATGTTTTTCTCCTACATCTAAAATATCAGCATTTAAAAAAAAAAAAAAAATCACAATTTCATGAATTCTAAAGATTAATTTTTTTTTAACCACTTGACTCCCAGGCCGGTTCTGACGTTCTTCTACATCTAAAAAGTCAGCATTTAAAAAAAAAAATCACAATTTCATGAATTCTAGTTTTTTTTTTTTTTTTAACCCCTTGACTCTCAGGCCAGTTCTGACGGTTTTCTCCTACATCTAAAAAATCAGCATTTAAAAAAAAAAATCACAATTTCATGAATTCTAAAGATTTTTTTTTTCTTAACCACTTGACTCCCAGGCCAGTTCTGACGTTCTTCTCCTACATCTAAAAAATCAGCATTAAAAAAAAAAAATCACAATTTCATGACTTCTAAAGATTTTTTTTTTAACCACTTGGCTCCCAGGCCAGTTCTGATGTTTTTCTCCTACATCTAAAATATCAGCATTTAAAAAAAAAAACCAAAACACAAAATCACAATTTCATGAATTCTAAAGATTTATTTTTTTTTTAACCACTTGACTCCCAGGCCAGTTCTGATGTTCTTCTCCTACATCTAAAAAAATCAGCATTTAAAAAAAAATAAATAAATTACAATTTCATGAATTCTAAAGATTTAATTTTTTTAACCACCTGACTCCCAGGCCAGTTCTGATGTTTTTCTCCTACATCTAAAAAATCAGCATTTTAAAAAAAAAAAAATCACAATTTCATAAATTCTAAAGATTTAATTTTGTTAACCACCTGACTCCCAGGCCAGTTCTGATGTTTTTCTCCTACATCTAAAATATCAGCATTTAAAAAAAACAAAACAAAACACAAAATCACAATTTCATGAATTCTAAAGATTTATTTTTTTTTTAACCACTTGACTCCCAGGCCAGTTCTGATGTTCTTCTCCTACATCTAAAAAAATCAGCATTTTAAAAAAAATAAATAAATTACAATTTCATGAATTCTAAAGATTTAATTTTTTAACCACCTGACTCCCAGGCCAGTTCTGATGTTTTTCTCCTACATCTAAAAAATCAGCATTTAAAAAAAAAAAAAATCACAATTTCATAAATTCTAAAGATTTAATTTTGTTAACCACTTGACTCCCAGGCCAGTTCTGATGTTTTTCTCCTACATCTAAAATATCAGCATTTAAAAAAAAAAACCAAAACACAAAATCACAATTTCATGAATTCTAAAGATTTTTTTTTTTTTTAACCACTTGACTCCCAGGCCAGTTCTGATGTTCTTCTCCTACATCTAAAAAAATCAGCATTTAAAAAAAATAAAATAAATTACAATTTCATGAATTCTAAAGATTTAATTTTTTTAACCACCTGACTCCCAGGCCAGTTCTGATGTTTTTCTCCTACATCTAAAATATCAGCATTTAAAAAAAAAAACCAAAACACAAAATCACAATTTCATGAATTCTAAAGATTTTTTTTTTTTTTAACCACTTGACTCCCAGGCCAGTTCTGATGTTCTTCTCCTACATCTAAAAAAATCAGCATTTAAAAAAAATAAAATAAATTACAATTTCATGAATTCTAAAGATTTAATTTTTTTAACCACCTGACTCCCAGGCCAGTTCTGATGTTTTTCTCCTACATCTAAAAAATCAGCATTTAAAAAAAAAAAAAAATCACAATTTCATAAATTCTAAAGATTTAATTTTGTTAACCACTTGACTCCCAGGCCAGTTCTGATGTTTTTCTCCTACATCTAAAATAGCAGCATTTAAAAAAAAAAAAAAAATCACAATTTCATGAATTCTAAAGATTAATTTTTTTTTAACCACTTGACTCCCAGGCCGGTTCTGACGTTCTTCTACATCTAAAAAGTCAGCATTTAAAAAAAAAAAATCACAATTTCATGAATTCTAGTTTTTTTTTTTTTTTTAACCCCTTGACTCTCAGGCCAGTTCTGACGGTTTTCTCCTACATCTAAAAAATCAGCATTTAAAAAAAAAAATCACAATTTCATGAATTCTAAAGATTTTTTTTTCTTAACCACTTGACTCCCAGGCCAGTTCTGACGTTCTTCTCCTACATCTAAAAAATCAGCATTAAAAAAAAAAAATCACAATTTCATGACTTCTAAAGATTTTTTTTTTAACCACTTGGCTCCCAGGCCAGTTCTGATGTTTTTCTCCTACATCTAAAAAATCACCATTTAAAAAAAAAAAAAAAAAAAAAAATCACAATTTCATGAATTCTAAAGATTTTTTTTTTTTAACCACTTGACTCCCAGGCCAGTTCTGATGTTTTTCTCCTACATCTAAAATATCAGCATTTAAAAACAAAAAACAAAACACAAAATCACAATTTCATGAATTCTAAAGATTTATTTTTTTTTTTAACCACTTGACTCCCAGGCCAGTTCTGATGTTCTTCTCCTACATCTAAAAAAATCAGCATTTTAAAAAAAATAAATAAATTACAATTTCATGAATTCTAAAGATTTAATTTTTTAACCACCTGACTCCCAGGCCAGTTCTGATGTTTTTCTCCTACATCTAAAAAATCAGCATTTAAAAAAAAAAAAAAAAAATCACAATTTCATAAATTCTAAAGATTTAATTTTGTTAACCACTTGACTCCCAGGCCAGTTCTGATGTTTTTCTCCTACATCTAAAATATCAGCATTTAAAAAAAAAAACCAAAACACAAAATCACAATTTCATGAATTCTAAAGATTTATTTTTTTTTTAACCACTTGACTCCCAGGCCAGTTCTGATGTTCTTCTCCTACATCTAAAAAAATCAGCATTTTAAAAAAAATAAATAAATTACAATTTCATGAATTCTAAAGATTTAATTTTTTTAACCACCTGACTCCCAGGCCAGTTCTGATGTTTTTCTCCTACATCTAAAAAATCAGCATTTAAAAAAAAAAAAAAACACAATTTCATAAATTCTAAAGATTTAATTTTGTTAACCACTTGACTCCCAGGCCAGTTCTGATGTTTTTCTCCTACATCTAAAATATCAGCATTTAAAAAAAAAAACCAAAACACAAAATCACAATTTCATAAATTCTAAAGATTTATTTATTTTTTAACCACTTGACTCCCAGGCCAGTTCTGATGTTTTTCTCCTACATCTAAAATATCAGCATTTAAAAAAAAAAACCAAAACACAAAATCACAATTTCATAAATTCTAAAGATTTATTTATTTTTTAACCACTTGACTCCCAGGCCAGTTCTGATGTTTTTCTCCTACATCTAAAATATCAGCATTTAAAAAAAAAAAACAAAACACAAAATCACAATTTCATGAATTCTAAAGATTTATTTTTTTTTTAACCACTTGACTCCCAGGCCAGTTCTGATGTTCTTCTCCTACATCTAAAAAAATCAGCATTTTAAAAAAAATAAATAAATTACAATTTCATGAATTCTAAAGATTTAATTTTTTTAACCACCTGACTCCCAGGCCAGTTCTGATGTTTTTCTCCTACATCTAAAATATCAGCATTTAAAAAAAAAAAAAAAAACACAAAATCACAATTTCATGAATTCTAAAGATTTATTTTTTTTTAACCACTTGACTCCCAGGCTGGTTCTGACATTCTTCTTCTACATCTAAAAAATCAGCATTTAAAAAAAAAAAAAATCACAATTTCATAAATTCTAAAGATTTAATTTTGTTAACCACTTGACTCCCAGGCTGGTTCTGACGTTCTTCTCCTACATCTAAAATATCAGCATTTCAAAAAAAAAATCACAATTTCATGAATTCTAAAGATTTAATTTTTTTAAAACACTTGACTCCCAGGCCGGTTCTGACGTTTTTCTCCTACATCTAAAAATCAGTATTTTTTTGCTAAAAAAATTGCTTAGAATCCCCAAATATTAGGTAGCGCCCTTCAGTGTGCTACTAGGATAGTGTAGTGAATGATAGGATCAGTGGTAGTTGTGTGGGTCATGTGATTAACACCTGGAGCGTCCCGCCCCAACCATCAATCTGCTATAGGATGGGAGGAAAGCTCCTCCTTCTGAGTGGGCGTCATAGGACATAGTGCAGCTCATGGGGCTGCAGAGCCACGCAGTGACCATAGGACATAGCCAATGACAGATCACTACACCGGCCTGCTGCCAGTGTCATGTGACTGCTGTGACCAATCACAGCAGATCACATGATGATTTTAAATGTTGCCTTCCTTTCATGCCATCCATTGTATGCAATTGTGTTGTTAGCTGTGGTTGGTCACAGGGGTCACATGATACAGACAAGGCCAGCATCTGTACCATGTGATGAGCTTTGCCCAATCACAGCTAATCACAACAAAAGCCTGAATGAATCAGTTTCATTCAGAAAAAAATGGTTGCTATGAGGATCCATTTATACATTTACCTGGAAGAGATAACTGCTCCGACCGGCTGGGTATTGCCACATTTGTAAGTGATTTGTATGTCAGAAGGACGGCTCAGCTGCAGCAGCCTCCGCATGTCAGCACCGGAAAGATTTCAGCCACAATATAAAGCAGCCCATAGGCGGGTCGAAAATCGTCCGTTTAAAAAAAAAAAAAAAAAACGGACAATCGGTCATTCGATCGATCGACGTTACCACCGACGGTAAAAAAATCGGCCAATTTTCATCCCAACAATGGCTGGCATTTAACCCCATAATTACTTTTGTCCCTTGCAGAGAAAGGGGAGCACACAGGGGAGCAATACATAAGAAGAAAAATAAAAGAAGTAGAAGAAGAAAAAAAGAATAAAAGAGGAAGAAGAAGTATAAAAAAGAATAAAAGAGGAGGAAGAAGAAGAATTCCAGTCCTCTATTATATTTTATATGAAAAGTCTTGCGTTTGCAACAATGTATCCATTTGTATCCATTTCAGATACAGATGTTTTTATTCGGATACAAATGGATACATTGTTGCAAACGCAAGACTTTTCATATAAAATATAATAGCGGACTGGAATTCTTCTGCTTATTCCTCTTCCTCTTCTTCCTCTTCTTCTTCCTCCTCTTCTTCCTCTTTGTTTTCTTCTTCCTCTTCGTTTTCTTCTTCTTCTTATTTTTCTTCTTCTTTTTCTTCTTCTTGCAGGTCACGGCTCATGCACAGATTTTCTATCGGTAAAACGATCGGTAAAACGATCGGCAGATTTGCCCATCATTTCCAGGAAAATCGGCCGCAAATTTTCCAAAATATAATAGCGGACTGGAATTTTTCTTCTTCCTCTTCCTCTTCTTCTTCTTCCTCCTTCTTCTTCCTCTTCTTCTTCTTCCTATTTTTCTTCTTCTTCTTCTTCTTTTTCTTCCTCTTCCTCTTTTTCCTCTTCCTCTTCTTCTTCTTCCTCTTCTTTCTCTTTTTTTTCCTTCTGCTTCTCTTCTTCCTCTACTTCTTCTTCTTTTTCTTCCTCTTCCTCTTCTTCCTCTTTTTTTTCTTCTGCTTCTTCTTCTTCTTCCTCTTCTTCTTCTTATTTTACTTCTTCTTTTTCTTTTTTTTGCAGGTCACGGCTCATGCGCAGATTTTCTATCAGTAAAACGATCGGCTGATTTGCCCATCATTTCTGGGAAAATCGGTCGATCGTCAAAATCAGCCGCAAATTTTCCAACAAGCCCAATAAAAAAAAATGTACAAAAAGCCAGAAAAACGGCCGACCAATTAACCCACTAATAGTACGAAAATCGACCAATTTTTTTTCCGGCTGAAAAATTTGGTCAATTTTCGATCGTCTATGGCCAGCATAAGGCCTCCTTCCCACGGATGGCCACTGCCTGTCCCACCCACCCGCTGAGATCCATGGGGGCCGCACCGCAATCACCAGACAAATGTTTGGCTTGCAGTCATGGCGCAGTCCTGCATTGTAAATTTGCTATTTGCACATTTAGTAAAAAAATAGACATCAGGAGGTGGCAGTGGTTCCTCATGAACTGCTGCTATGCTGCCCTCTGAAAAGTGACCCGCTGTGGATCACTTTTCAGAGGGTGGTGAGCTTTCCACCTGTCTGAAAGAGCCATAAAGGCCAATTTTCAGCTTCCAGCACTGTCACACTTTGAATGACAATTGCGCGGTCATGCAACACTGTACTCAGACCAAATTTTTAGAATTTATTTCACACTTTCTTTTGGCAGTATTGAATCTCCCCCTCCCAGTACAAATCTTCAACTCCCCCCCCCCCCAGGGTTTCCTTATCTGCTCTTTGCTGGGTAGAGCTCGGGGCAGGTAACAGACAGTTCTGATGCAGGAGTGGCAGAAAGAGCTGGAGGAGAGAGGGAGCACAGCCTGCACCACCTCCCAGATGTCTTTTGCCCTCCTGATTCTGATTGTCACTTCCTGCGCTAAGCTATCAGAAGTAGTGATGCTGCTGTCACTACTCCGGTCAGGTTGCAGCGGCAGGAGCTCTTTAATAAAATGCCCCCCCCCACCCCACCTCAAATGATATCACAGCACCCAGGGCAGCCGTCCCTCCTGCCCACCCCTTGTTCCGGTCCTGCAGCTTGAGTACAAAAGCTTGTCCCATGCCTTCATGCTGTTTTCTGTGAGGAAGCAGTGGTCTCTCTGCAGAGGTCCGATGTACCCCCGGCTGAGTCAGAGCTAGGTCTCTCCAATCACCAGGGATCATGAGCTTTGTTGATTGGAGAGCTATAGGTCTGACTCAGTGGGGTTACTGTCAAAACCTCTGCAGAGAGACCACTGCTTCCACATACAGAACAAATGTTCTTCTCTGCAGCATGCTGGCACGGGGCAGCCTTTTCTACTCAGGCTGTGAATGCTTTCTACAGAAAACAAACTGAAAGACTTTGCACGCAGTTTTTTTCCTGCACTTATAATCTTTTTCTAGCTCCCTTGTCTCCTCCTCTCATGCACATCTCCAGGACTTCTCCAGAGCCTCCCCCATCCTCTGGAACTCTCTACCCCAATCTATCCGACTATCGCCTACTCTGCCCAATCTCTACACTCCTCTCACAACCTCCTGCTCTCTAGCTCCCTTGTCTCCTCCTCCCATGCTCATTTCCAGGACTTTTCCAGAGCCTCCCCCATCCTCTGGAACTCTCTACCCCAATCTATCCGACTATCGCCTACTCTGCCCAATCTCTACACTCCTCTCACAACCTCCTGCTCTCTAGCTCCCTTGTCTCCTCCTCCCATGCTCGTTTCCAGGACTTTTCCAGAGCCTCCCCCATCCTCTGGAACTCTCTACCCCAATCTATCCGATTATCGCCTACTCTTCCCATTCTCTCTGCTCCTCCCACGCTCCTGCTTCCTGCACTTATAATCTTTCTCTAGCTCCCTTGTCTCCTCCTCCCATGCTCATTTGCTGGACTTCTTCAGAGCCTCTCCCATCCTCTGGAACTCTTTACCCCAATCTATCCGACTATCGCCTACTCTGCCCACTTTTAGGCAATCTCTGAAAACCTATTTCTTCATGGAAGCCTATCCCACCTTCAGCTAATACCCAAATCTTCTATTCCTCCTACTAGTCCATTCCCCACAGTTATTACCTTTTGTACCACCAGCCCCTCCCTCTTAGATTGTAAGCTCCCAGGATCAGGGCCCTCCTATCCCTCTTGTATTGAACTGTATTGTTGCTGTATTGTCTCCCGTTATATTGTAAAGCGCTGAGCAGACTGTTGGCGTTATATAAATCCTGTATAATAATAATAATTTCTAGCTGATGTAAATCGATCGTTGGGTTGAGCTTTAGGAGACGTGTACTTCATATCTTCTATCCTCGGCTCCGGTTTCCTCCAGACTTTCTTGATAAAGGTATGGAAGAAAATGGAGCCTGGCAAGTTATCTATGCGAAGGGGATGTAATTGTAATCTCCTCTGGAAATCCAGCGAAAGCCTTGACCCGGTCTGACAATGACAGACGTCTCCTGTACAGTGGCCTCCCGGAATTATCCGAGGATTGGAGGATCACTTGGCGAGATGCAAGTTGACTGTTTCCCATTATCTGTGGTCCGTTGGAGTTCAGCTGAAGCCCTTCGCCTGTCACCTCGGCTAAAACACCCTTTTATATGGAATGGGTAATCCAAATGAAGGCTGACTCCTCATAATACGGACGGAAATTTATTTATTCCCTTTGTTTTCAGAGTCAATTGTGGATGTGAGGAGCCGGGAAAAGAGACTTTTTTTTTTCTTTTTATACAGAAAAAAAATAATTTTTAATGCCTCTCTTGGGAATTCCACTGAAAAAAAACAGTAATATATAACTTACCGGTGTCATTTAAAAACGTTCCGTTCCGTCGTTGGATGGAGGTTTTCTCTCACGCCTCTAGATTTATCGAGATGAACCTGTTGAAAGCTAAAATAGAAAGGAGCAGGTTTTCATGCTATCAGGGACTGTAGCTGAGTTCCCAATTTTAGTATTTTTGAGGTGTGACAATTTGTGCCCTTTAACCCCTTCGCGCATTCACCACCCAGCCCTTTAAGGGGTTTCTGATGCCGGGAGGCGGAGCGGGGTTTAGGTCCATGCGACCATCGTGATTAGCTGTCACATGACCGGAAAGGTCCCGATCACAAGGAGAGATCGGGACCTTTCCGTGGGCAGCCGACACACGTGCTCTCAAATGGTATGCAAATATGCAGCTGCTCAGTGTCAAGTCCCAGCAGCCAAGAGGCCGCCCATTTGAGTAATAACAATGGGGCACTATTGTTCCCACTGACACCAATGATGGGGGCACTATTCTTCCTACTATTATCAATGATGGGGCACTATTCCTCCCACTTATACCAATGATGGGACACTATTCTTCCCACTGGCACCAATGATGGGGCACTATTCCTTCCACTGATACCAATGATGGGGCACTATTCCTCCCACTGACACCAATGATGGGACACTATTCTTCCCACCGACACCAATGATGGGGCACTATTCCTCCCACTGACACCAATGATGGGGCACTATTCCTTCCACTGATACCAATGATGGGGCACTATTCTTCCCACTGACACCAATGATGGGGCACTATTCCTCCCACTGACACCAATGATGGGGCACTATTCCTCCCACTGGTACCAATGATGGAGCACTATTCCTCCCACTGATACCAATGATGGGGCACTATTCCTCCCACTGACGCCAAGCCATGCAATGTGGTGGACCACCACCATATAGGCAAAGTGGAGGCTTACCGGATAAGCAGACCCCTTAATTATAGGGGGTCATAGTAGGCTCTGTATAAACACAGATCCATCCCTCCCACTGATACCAATGATGGGGCACTATTCCTCCCAATGATACCAATGATGGGGCACTATTCCTCCCAATGATACCAATGATGGGGCACTATTCCTCCCAATGATACCAATGATGGGGCACTATTCCTCCCACTGACACAAATGATGGGGCACTATTCCTCCCACTGACACCAATGATGGGGCACTATTCTTCCCACTGACACCAATGATGGGGCACTAATCCTCCCACTGATATCAATGATGGGGCACTATTCCTCCCACTGATACCAATGATGGGGCACTATTCCTCCCACTGACACCAATGATGGGGCACTATTCCTTCCACTGGTACCAATGATGGGGCACTATTCCTCCCACTGACACCAATGATGGGGCACTATTCCTCCCACTGACGCCAATGATGGGGCACTATTCCTCCCACTGATACCAATGATGAGGCACTATTCCTCCCACTGACACCAATGATGGGGCACTATTCCTCCCACTGACACCAATGATGGGGCACTATTCATCCCACTGACACCAATGATGGGGCACTATTCCTCCCACTGACGCCAATGATGAGGCACTATGCCTTCCACTGACACCAATGATGGAGCACTATTCCTCCCACTGATACCAATGATGGGACACTATTCCTCCCACCGATACCAATGATGGGGCACTATTCCTCCCACTGACACCAATGATGGGGCACTATTCCTCCCACTGATACCAATGATGGGGCACCATTCCTCCCACCGATACCAATGATGGGACACTATTCCTCCCTCTGATACCAATGATGGGGCACTATTCCTCCCACTGATACCAATGATGGGGCACTATTCCTCCACTGACACCAATGATAGAGCACTATTCCTCCCACTGACACCAATGATGAGGCACTATTCCTCCCACTGACATCAATGATGTGGCAGTATTCCTTCCCACTGACACCAATAATGGGGCACTATTCATCCCACAGACACCAATAATGGGGCACTATTCATCCCACAGACACCAGTGATGTGGCACTATTCCTTCCCATGATACCAACAATGGAGCAATATCACCCCCACTAATACCAACAATGGGACATTGTTTACTCCTATTAACACCAGGGCATTTTCCACTCACACTGGCCACAGTCCGGCCCCCGTAGAGTCTGAAGGACAGTATACTGGCCCTTTGTTTAGAAAGTTTGGAGACCCCTGCCTTAGTACATAACTAGATCATAATATAATCACACATTCAGACTTTTGCATGCAAAAAGTTGCACGCTCTTCATATATCCTTTCTCACAGCGCCATCCCCAAACTTCCGCTGCTCCTATTCCTCGGGGATCATTATATAGAAATTCAGTGTTAGTCTACAATTGACATTCCAATCATGAGTATCTGTGACCGGTTTTTCATACACTTGACTCTCTCTATAAAGTACAAGTTTCAAAATAAATTTCCTGTCACCATGTGGAAGCAGGAGGACACAATCTAGAGACAGGAACAGCTCTTTTGTCATAAATGAGAGACATGGCCGGGGAAATAAGGAAGAAGAATGGGTTTTTATCCCTCCCAGTAAAGAGGTTTTCATTTTTTTTTTGTAAATTGAACACAATTTCTCCGTCTGGTTTTACATTTATTTGTAGAAGATGGAATTATTTATTATGTTTCGTCTTTCTCTCCTTTCTCTCATTAAAAGCCTAGCACAAAACGTCAGAAAATATTTTCGCTTTATATTGCTTTGAAAGTCAATTGACATGTCTATTTCCATTCCAGAAAAAAAAAATGTGTTTATATTTGTCATTGCTCTGTAGCAGATGTAAAGTGGTGGCAGGTTGCTTTAGTATGAATTTGATGAATACAGAAAATTAAAGTGGATTACAGTGAATCTGTTCCCATGCCGGGAAATGCGACTGGTTGACTTCTTCCCTTGGCCGTCAAGTGATGGCATTCCCAAATGGGGCCAGTATGGACTGACTATGTGATTACACAAGACATCTTCCCGGTGGCATCCCGTATTAGATGAGACATGGCTCAACTTTGAAGTGAACCTGTTGCTTTTCCCTGTGTGGGCAAATGAAGGTTCATTTGTTTTATGGGTGACTACCCATCATGGCTAGCTTAGCTCAGGACAGCTTTAGGAGTAAATCATAAAACTCTGAAAAACTAGAGAACTGGGCTGGCAAAGAGACAAGAGAGGCTCCATCTTTGGGTGCTTTAAGCCATCCAGCAGAACATTGCTCCCTAGCTGCTCAGCTAGTTCCTCCTTCTCTGCATGTAATAGACAGCACATGTGATGAAGGAGGAGGACGCTGAAGTAGGAACCTCTACTGATGGTGCACTAGATGGCTATTTCCTTCACTCTGCAGGATCTGGTTATCAAGCTGTGGATAGGAGCAACTCGCCCATGTTCAAGGGGCCTTTTCTCTCTGTTCTCTCTGTTCCTCCTTCTCTACATGTGATAGACAGCACATGTGATGAAGGAGGAGGACACTAAAGTAGGAACCTCTCCTGATGGTGCACCAGATGGCTATTTCTTTCACTCTGAAGGATCTGGCTATCAAGCTGTGGATAGGAGCAACTTGCCTGTGCTCAAGGGGCCTTTTCTCTCTGTTCTCTCTGTTCCTCCTTCTCTACTTGTGATAGACAGCACATGTGATGAAGGAGGAGGACACTAAAGTAGGAACCTTCCTGATGGTGCACCAGATGGCTATTTCTTTCACTCTGAAGGATCTGGCTATCAAGCTGTGTATAGGAGCAACTCGCCTGTGCTCAAGGGGACTTTTCTCTCTGTTCTCTCTGTTCCTCCTTCTCTACATGTGATAGACAGCACATGTGATGAAGGAGGAGGACACTGAAGTAGGAACCTCTACTGATGGTGCACCAGATGGCTATTACCTTCACTCCGCAGGATCTGGCTATCAAGCTGTGGATAGGAGCAACTCGCCTGTGCTCAAGGGGACCTTTCTCTCTGTTCTCTCTGTTCCTCCTTCTCTACATGTGATAGACAGCACATGTAATGAAGAAGGAGGACACTGAAGTAGGAACCTCTCCTGATAGTGCACCAGATGGCTATTTCTTTCACTCTGAAGGATCTGGCTATCAAGCTGTGGATAGGAGTAACTCGCCTGTGCTCAAGGGGCCTTTTCTCTCCGTTCTCTCTGTTCCTCCTTCTCTACATGTGATAGACAGCACATGTGATGAAGGAGGAGGACACTGAAGTAGGAACCTCTCCTTATGGTGCACCAGATGGCTATCTCCTTCACTCTGCAGGATCTGGCTATCAAGTTCTGGACAGGAGCAACTCGCCTGTGCTCAAGGGGCCTTTTCCCTCTGGACGCACTCACTAATGCCCAGGACAAGGTGGGGCCAAGTTCACGTGAATTCAACATTAAGGTGGCACCCTGATTTGGAAGTGAGCCTGGTGCAATAGTATCATAACCTGAGGCTTTGCCGAAGGAACCATCACTGTCTGATACGTACACCCCTTTGGAATGTGAAATTTTGAAGAAGGCACTGCTGAGCATACAGTATGTGCCATTCCACCAGTCCAGCTTGCCTATCACCTCAGTCTCAGTGATAGCTCGTGGTTCTGTATGTACTTGTATTAACCCACGTGTGTGCATGACTTGTCTTTATTAACTCCTTCCATGTCTATGTCCCTAGGATCTCCACCATGTGGGTTCTATCCTGGTTTAGTTGGGTGCTTACCACTGGGGAGGGAAGCAGAAAAGAGTTCTCTTCACTATGCAAATGACCCGTCACCCCTGCCGATACTGTACTCCCGTTGTCTGGCTGTCATGTCATTCCCTTTGCGCTTGTTGTCCTTAAAAACAGCATGTCCTCCACTTCACACTGTGTGTGCATAACAGGCCTTGTTCTTTCTATACGCCATATACCACAATGCATCTCTTTTGTAGTCACTGCAGACCCGGCATTTGAATGTTTAGCAACTTTACAATCCTTCAACAGTACAGTCCTTAAGCCGGCCATACTCGGGTCGAATTCTGAAAGAATTTTCTTTCGAAAATCTTTTCTAAGAATTTTCGTTTGAATTTCGCACCATTAATGGGTCACAGAAATGGACGATTTTCATGTGACCATCGAATTTCAGTGATTGGGCATGTTGGAAATTTTTTTAAAAGCTAATTTCGAATCAATGATAGAAGAATCGTGCAAGAAATTTAAAGCTGTGACCTGGAAAGAAAAGAAAATTCTTGGCCACGAAAATTCTTTTCTGTAACAACATAAGGAGAAATTGAAGGATTGGTTGGTTGAATTTTGAAATCAATGGTGGCACCATCGCATTACAGATGCACAAACGTTACGATTTTCTAAAGAAAATTAGTTTGGAATTCGACCCGTGTATGGCCTGCATAAGTTTACATCATTCCCACTCTGACTAACTAGTTCCAGGCTGCCCAGGCATACCATTCCAGGTGGTAGTCCATATCTGGGAGAGTCCTTGTTGGGTAGGTTCCCGAGCGGGGTGCTTGTTGTTACATCTTCTTGAGTGGACTTCCTGGTCCTTTTTCCATGTGGTCTCCCGTCTGAGTAAAGCCTTCCTATATATCAGTTTGGGGGACAGTACCCAGGAAGGCCCGGGAAAGACATAAAATCAGTGATAACCCGTTCCCACCTGGATAGCCTAGAATGTATGTCTAACAGCAGCACCAATGATAAGGACCTGCCTACAAGATTACCTGCCCAGCCCTGAGGGCCACACTTGGAGATGCTGGCTGTGCTATGATGATGCTATTTATCTTCACTTCTTATCCATGTAACAGATGTCAGCCAGAACATGAAGAGAAAAGAAATGCACTCAGTGGGTATACAGACAGCATTTAAAGCCTAGCATCGTTAAAATGTTAAAAAGAGAAGTGTGGGAATCCAAATAAATAAACGCTAATGCAAAAACGCTAAAAAAAGCTGACAAACTCACATTTTTAACGTGACTTTACACAGCTAACATTATCAGCGTTATCACAACGCCCCGTGTGCGTGAGGACTAATGAAAAGGATGCAATAAAGTAAAAAAACTTTTTGCCTTTGGGACTACTTTAACCCTTCCATACTCTATCCAAAAAAAAGTTTTGGCTCTGCATGAACCTTAATGAATTCTAATGTATGTTCTCTTTAACCATTAGCCGCCTGGCCTATAGCCGTTTGGCGGCCTGCAAAAATGGTTTAGCTTTCCGGGGTGTACTCCATTTGGTGTCCTCCCGCACATGCGCAGTTCGCGCAGTTGCAGAGCCACGCAGCGGCGCGATCTGTCGCCGGCCGTGTACCTCGGACACGGCCCATGACAGATCTGAGTACCGGCCCCATTGCCGGTACCATGTGACCTGCTGTGACCAATCAGCCATTCATGCCATCCATTGTATACTAGTGTCTAGCTGTGAATGGTCACAGCAGGTCACATGCACATGTCATGTGATTAGCTGTGGTCAAATCACAGCTAAGCACAAAAAAAAAACAAAAAAAAAACCTGAATGACTCGATGTCATTCAGGTAAATGCTTGCTTATAGCAAAGCAATTCTTTGCTATAAGCAAATTGTGTAAAAAAAAAAAAAAAATACTGATCACTTCCCCAAAGTAGTACAATGTTACTATGGTAACATTGTAATACTTTGGTCATAGTAAAATATGAAAAAAAATCTTTAAAAAAAATGTAATAAAAATTAAAAATAATAAAAAAAATAAAAATATATATATATTTTTTTTTTTTTCATACTGTCACCAGTCAGTGTCCCTGTTCACCGCCATGCCAGTTATATGATGATGCTGTACTGCACTGGTGACAGTATGTAAAAAAAAAAATAGTGAAAAAATTATGTCAAAAAAATACTTCAAAAAACTCGCCATTCCTCTTATGAAGTACGTCGGACTGTCTACTCTGCAAAAAGGGGTCATTTGGGGGATATCTGTACTGTTCTGACATTTGGGGGGATATCTGTACCGTCCTGACATTTGGGGGATATCTGTACTGTTCTGACATTTGGGGGGATATCTGTACCGTCCTGACATTTGGAGGATGTCTGTACTGTTCTGACATTTGGGGGATATCTGTACCGTCCTGACATTTGGGGGATATCTGTACTGTTCTGACATTTGGGGGGATATCTGTACCGTCCTGACATTTGGAGGATATCTGTACTGTTCTGACATTTGGGGGATATCTGTACCGTCCTGACATTTGGGGGATATCTGTACTGTCCTGACATTTGGGGGATATCTGTACTGTCCTGACATTTGGGGGATATCTGTACTGTTCTGACATTTGGGGGATATCTGTACCGTCCTGACATTTGGGGGGATATCTGTACCGTCCTGACATTTGGGGGATATCTGTACCGTGCTGACATTTGGGGGATATCTGTACTGTTCTGACATTTGGGGGATATCTGTACTGTTCTGACATTTGGGGGATATCTGTACTGTTCTGACATTTGGGGGATATCTGTACCGTCCTGACATTTGGGGGGATATCTGTACTGTTCTGACATTGTTGGGACTCGTTCACACTAGGCTGTTTTGCCAACGCTTGCCAAACGCCCCTATAGCGTTTGGCAAGCGTTGGCCCGGTGTTTGCGGAGCGTTTTTAATGCTCGGCAAACGCTCCGCAAACGCCGCATGCACGGTTTAGCAGCGGTTGCTAGGCGTTTGCCGAGCGTTAATAACGCCCCACAAACGCCTATAATGCATTTGAGTGGTGTTACCGCTCCGCAAACGCCCCGCAACCGCGTCGCAACCGCACCGCAAACGCCGGCCGGGCGTTTGCGGAGCGGCACCATAGACGAGAATAGGAGGCTTCAAAGCCTCCTGACTCGACCAGAGGCGTCCGTTTTGCTGCGACGCAACGCGACGCGACGCAAACGCTCCTGTTAGAACAGCACCATGTGCTGTAATGTGCAGAGTTGGCAGAGGCGTTTGGGAAGCGGTAAAAACGCTTCCCAAACACCTCTCTGCTGCCTGCACACAAGGCTAGTGTGAACGTAGCCTTGGACCTCAAGAAATTAGATTGGCTGTCAGTACTTCAGGATTGATCAATATTCAGACATATACCATAGTTTGTGAACTCTATAACTTTCCTACAAACTAAATAATACATCCTAATTTGGGTTATTTTCACCAAAGACATGTAGCAGAATACATCTCGGCCTAAATTTATGAAGAACAATTATTTATTGGTAAACTTTTATAACAGAAACAAAGAAAAACGTGTTTTTTTTCAAAATTGTTGTTTTTTTTTTGTTAATTTAGCAAAAAATAAAAACCCCAGCGGTGATTAAATACCACCAAAAGAAAGCTCTAGTTGTGTGAAGAAAATGATAAAATTTTAGCTTGGGTACAATGTTGTATGACCGCGCAATTGTCATCCAAAGTGTGAGAGCGCTGAAACCTGAAAAATGGCCTGGGCAGGAAGGGGGTAAAAGTGCCCGGTATGGAAATGGTTAACCGGTGGTGTGGTATGAGTTGTGTCCTTTTCTGTGTGGACGTCCATCCTTCTCATCTCACAAAGTAGGGAGACATGCATTGGCTTTCACAAAGGAGCCTACAAAAATGAATTGTGAGTTTGCAAATGAGTCCAATTGTACAGATGAAATCTTGGGACGTCCACTTAATCCTGAATTCCTCGATGCCTTTAATCAAGCCTTGAACAAGAGACCCGCTTCAACAGCACTTAACGGCCAGGTGCCTTTCACGATTGTTATGTTTATTGTGAGGATTACAGCAAAACTTTGTATTATTGGACATTATTGATTGAGGGTTGTTGTTTTTTTGTGCGTTACAGTTGATCCTGGAAATACCAAGCTGGTGCTTTTAAAGATTTGACAAGCAGTAACACCGATTCCTTTTATACTCGTGGATGTTCCTGCTGAGACAGAGCTGGTCTTGCATGGTAAAACGGTTCAGCCTGGAGTGGATGCAGAACATATAGAAACAAGATCAGGTTTTGTTGTATTTAATCACATAAATCTGTGAAGCTCATATGCCTTCAGTTTTGTAATCACCAGGTTTTCAGGCAGATGGGTAATCTGCTCCCATGCCCACTCATTCAAAAAAAAAAGGAAGGTAAACCCAAATCTCTAAAATACAATACAAGTTGTAACCTACTGGGAACTTTTACCCCCTTCCTGCCCTGGCCAATTTTCAGCTTTCAGCGTTCTCGCACTTTGAATGACAATTGCGCAGTCGTGCAACACTGTAACCATTTGAATTTGTTATCATTATTTTCACACAAGCAGAGCTTTCTTTTGGTCATATTTAATCACCACTGGGCATAGTCATTCGGCTATAGCGTGGTAGTAAAGTGGTTAACATGCTAATGCCATATCAAAAGCCATTTTCTTTTTTTTTTTAATTTAAATTTTTATTCATTTTACATATATGATACGTTTTTCATCATTATTCTCATACAAAAAACCTGTTTCCATATCATTAATAACATTTTCTTGCTATCTTTATTTCCATTTACCTCCCACCCTCTGTCTAATTTCCCCTCCCCCCTTAACCACTTGCCTACCAGGCACTTATACCCCCTTATTTACCAGGCCAATTTTCAGCTTTCAGCGCTGCCGCATTTTGATTGACAATTGCACGGTCATGCAACATTGTACCCATATGAAATTTTGATCATTTTTTTCTCACAAATAGAGCTTTCTTTTGGTGGTATTTAATCGCCACTGGGCGCTTTACTTTTTGCGCTATAAATAAAACAAAGTGCAAAAAATGTGAAAAAAAAGAAAAGTTTCTTTGTTTTTATTATAAAATTTTTCAAACAGGTATTTTTTCTCCTTCACTGATGTGCGTTGATGAGGCAGCACTGATGGGCACTGATAGGCGGCACTGATGGGCACTGATAGGCAGCACTAAAGGGCACTGATAGGCAGTACTAATGAGGTGGCACGGATAGGCGGCACTGATAGACAGCACTAATGAGGTGTCACGGATAGGCGGCACTAATATGCAGCACTGATAGGCGGCACTGATAGGTGACACTGATGATGGGTACTGATAGACAGCACTGACTGGCATCACTGCTGGGCACTGTCTGGCGGCACTGACTGGCACAACCATTGGGCACTGACTGGTGGCACTGACTGGCAGCACTGCTGGGCTGCACTGGTGGGTGGCACTGGTGGGCAGCACTGGTGGGTGGGCACAGGTGGGTGGCACTGGTGGGCACAGGTGGGTGGCACTGGTGGGCACAGGTGGGTGGGCACTGGTGGGTGGCACTGCTGGGCACAGGTAGGTGGCACTTCTGGGCACAGGTGTGTGACACTGCAGAGTGGCACAGGTGGGTGCACTGCTGGGCACAGGTGGGTGATCTGCTGGGCACAGGTGGGCGGAGCTAGTGGGCGCACTGCTGGGCACAGGTGGGCGGAACTTGCGGGTGGCACTGCTGGGCACCGATCATCAGGGCACTGATCATCAGTGCCCTGATGATCGGTGCCGATCTCTGACAACTGCCGGTTCTCGGCAGTACTTTCCTCACGATCTGACAGCGTGAGGAAAGTGCAGCCGAGAACCGGCACTTGCATTTCCCTCTGATCAGCGTGTCATTGGACACCGCTGATCACGTAGTAAAAGACCGCTGTGATTGGCCTTTTACCACATCACGTGATCAGCTGTGTCTGTAGGACACAGCGATCACGGAGATCGCTGGGTGCGCGCGTTCTGGGAGGACGTCATATGACGTCCACTCAGAACTGGCCGGCCGCAGTGCAGCCGTCATTCGGCTATCTGCGGTCGGCAGGTAGTTAAATAAAAACCTCCCTCCCCCCCATGAACCCACCTACTCTGCATTATTCTATTAACTCTTTTTCCAACTAGACTATGGGGTATGTAAATCCTTTCATCTTTCTCACATTACTACTTCATATATTTCACCATAAATTCTTCCCATTTTCTCCACCTCCTAGAGAACAACCCCATCCTGTCTTCCTGCATATAACACAATCTCTCCATCTTACAAATTTGATTCGTTCTTTCCACCCAGTCCTCTATCCTCGGCACCTCTGGTCTATACCAAAACTTAGGTATCAAACCCTTCGCCGCATTCAGATAGCACCAGATACCCGAGTCCTTATATTTATTTACCGATAACTCTGTACTATGTAATAGACATACATCTGGGTCCAATCCTAACTTTATCCCAGAGATATTCTCAATTAGTTGGACAAATCAAAAGCCATTTTCAATCTGTTTATAACTGCGCATTTTAATAAGTATTTTCTGGTGACCCCACCATGAAAGTCCTTGTTCAGGCACTTCCTGTTATGGGTGACAACTGTCCACCAGTTTCACTCCTGTGTTGTGAATGTGTCACATAGTCCTCTGGTGCAGATGCCAACACATGTTGCTCAAGCTTGGCCAACTGTTATTGTCACCTGCTGGTGGTACTGTGCTTCCTAGAGCAGAAAGCTGTAGTTCCAGTGTCCACCAGAGGGTGTCTCTCAGCAGCCAGTAGTTTCCTGTAACCAGTCTTAACATGATGCTGGCTGCTGGGTGATCATTTAGTCACTCCTCTGCTAATACACTTCACGTTACTGTTTTGCTGTGCTTGCTACCAGATACTGTATGCCATTTATCCTGCTCCTCATCTTGCTCTTGTCTTGCATCTGTACCCTGCTGAACCTGATCTTGCTCTTACCCTGTATGCTGTGCCTTGCTGCCTTGTATATGCTCTTCTTGCTCCTGATCCCAGTCCTGGTTCCCCCTTCTCATCCTCATCTCCAATTTACTCTGGTTACCAGTGTTCCTCATTTTGTACCTATTGCGCAGAGTTATTTTGTAGTTAGGCTTCCTCTTACTTAGACGTTTTGGTTATATGGTTGTGGTTTACTTGTATTTTTATGTTTGCTGTGTGCTGGTGTCTGGGCGTCTTTTGGTTTACGATGAATAATATGTCTCAGTTTCCTTGTGCAGCCTCGTATATCTGGCCATCTCTGCTGTTGATTCCTGACAGTTATCAATGGTCTTCATCATGTGGACAGGTTGTAGGCAGGTGAAGGCATTCTTCCTTCCTCTAGCTGGCACTCTGCTGATGTTACCGAGGAAGGAGAAATTATCCCCTCGGGGACTCTGTTAGTTCTGTAGGTTGGTTTGATGCCAAGTTCCTGTTAGAGTGCAGGCAGGTATCTTAACAAAGGAGTCTATAAATGGGAATCCCATGTCATTTGGGGAACACTTTGAGTGACTGGTTAGGGCAAGGAATGCACTAGTTAGGGACAGTGCATAGTGCAGGGAAAAGTTCCTGGCAAGTAGGGACAGTGTAAGGCAGGGGTGTCAAACTCAACTGCGTTGTGGGCCATGTCAGCATTGATTGATTTGTTGCCCTCAAAGGGTCAGTTGTATTTGTACGACTATATGTCCAGAGAACCCAAGCCTTCCCTTACATCAGAAGTCAAGAGTCCCCATCCTCCCTTACATCATAGTGCACCCCCCTTTCCTTGTTCTTGCTGAAAGAAGCTGGGGTGGAGCTGGGAAGCAGAAAGTGTAGGGTCTGGAGGAGGACTAGAGGAGGGCTGGAGTCAGCTGCTGGAGTCTGCTGAATGCTGAGACCAGGGGGGTAGAGATGAGGGGGCGACATGGCTACACAGAGAGGCCCAGGATCTGTAGCAGGAGTTCTGGCCGCCTCTCTGCCGTTGAGACATGATGGGAGCAGAGACTGGGGGGGGGGGGGGGGGTTTGCCACAGCTGCAGGACAGGTGTGAGGGCCACATGAAATGGCCTGGATTTGGCCCGCAGGCCTTCTGTTTGATACATGGGGTGTGAGGAACATGGCATGGTGTCATGAGAACCTTCCAAACAGGGACGGACTGACAACTCATGGGGCCCCCAGGCAATTGGGGATAATGGGGCCCCTATGTCCTTGCCCATACTCAAAACACACCCTAAAAAGCCTATAAAAGGTACCAGGGGCATTTTATGGGGCCCCCTAAAGACCCCGGGCCCTCGGGCAGTACCCAAGTGCTCAAATGGTCAGTCGGCTTCCAAGGTTTCCTCCCAGTAAGCCAGTACAGAGCGAATGTACCAGATAAAGCCATCCCTCCAGCGTTACGGGGAATTACACTACATCAAGTTGTGTTCAATGTTTTCAATAATATTCACCTATCATGACTACTATAAAGGTTCTACAGTGCTAAAGGCCTTGTATGTGCGTAGTCCCTCCCAAGAGGGTACCTTGTCTGATGATTCTCCTACACTGAATGGATTGAAAAAGAATAAAGGAGATCTCTAAGGGGCAAAAACAGAAACGTCTCAGAAAAGAAGTGAAAACAGTATTTAAAAAATGGCAGTTGTTTATAATGATGCTGTAGCAAAGCGAACATCTTCAAGTGAGGGTTGAGGCCTTTCGTTTCCATTGCCATGCCCGAAACATAGCCTCGAAAAAATCTTCTGCTAGTGCTACAGCTCAAAATGTAAGGTGAGTATATAAAGCACATTTTTAAATATCATTTTTTTGTTTTTTTCATTAAGAAGTAAAGCCTTGTGATGTACAACTCAAAGCCCTTTGGCGACCATCAAATCTTCACTGGGCCATGAAGCAATTACTTTAAAACAAAAATTGTAAATATATTTTTCCAAGCTGGAAAAGCTCAGGGGGTATTATATCTCCATCCCTGTTAAGAAAAATCTATAGCTGCTGGAGCTGAACTCATTAGAATTCCAGGGGTGTATTTGTTAATGTACAGCTCCGACAACATAAAAGAACAGGAGCACAGCATGGTGGTGGTGGTGCAGAATATGTCACGAAGGGTGTTTCCTGTTCTGCCATTGGATTGTATTTAACTTGAGATGATTAAATAAGAATCCATTAAAAGTTGAAGCTGCTGAATTTTGCAAGGTGGTGGTATTCCTGCTATCACTGACTGAAATTGTACCTCCCGCCCAGTGCTTATACTTCTCCTGCATGCTGGTAGGTAAGCAGCCTACCTAGGATATCATGCTTCTTCCTCATTGGATTATAACTGAACAGAACGAGCATGCACTGATAATGGGGTTCTTTGCAAAAAACAGAAATACATCAAAGGCAAATGCCAGACTATTTTTTTAAAGATTCGTCAAGTGTCATAAATAAACTCAGCAATGGCTTCGGTGCCTGCCACTGATTTCAAGTAAATAAGCTGAACTGAGTGTTTGACAAAATTTCACTAGCAGCAGTCTTTTCTCTCTGGTGAACGGCCAACGCCACTGCTGGGTTTAACCTGGAGAACCAGTACCATGGCCAACACCATACAACTCACCAACTGGTACAATTTCAAACAACATGTTACCCTCCGAGCTTCTTCAGCTGCCAAGTGTTTGATCTTCTGATCCTCTGGTGACCCAAGTTCACCCCTGTGCGCCCCATAACTCCAGTGACCTCTATGTCATCTGGTGACCCATGTGCATCCCATGACTTCAATGACCACTAGGTCACCTGATGACACCTGTGCACCAAATGACTCCAGTGATCCCTGTGTATCCTGTGTCGTCTTGTGACCCCAGTGTGCCCCTTGACTCCAGTGACCCCTGTGTCATCTTGTGACCCATGTGCATCCCATGACGACCACTGTGTCATCTGATAACACCTGTGCACCAAATGACTCCAGTGATCCCTGTGTATCCTGTGTTGTCTTGTGACCCCAGTGTGCCCCTTGACTCCAGTGACCCCTGTGTCATCTTGTGACCCATGTGCATCCCATGACTTTATTGACCCCTGTGTCATTTGATGACACCTGTGCACCCAATGAATCCAATGACCTCTTGTGTATCCTGTGTCATTTAGTGACCCCAGTGGGCCCCATGACTCCAGTTACTTCTGTGCATTTTGTGTCATCCAGTGTCCTCAGTGTGGTACATGACTCCAGTTACCCCTGTGCATCTTGTGTCATCTGGTGACCCCAGTGTGTCCCATGACTCCAATGACCCTTGTGCATCCTTTGACATCTGGTAAGACCTGTTTGCCCCTATACACCACTCCAGTGACCCCTGTGTCATCTGGTGACCTGTGTGCAACCCATGACTTCAGTGACCCCTGTGTGATCTGCTGACAGCTGTGCACCCGATGACTTTGGTAACTCCCTGTATATCCTATGTCATCTAGTGACCTCAGTGTGCCTCATGAGGTCAGCTATTCTTGTGCATCCTGTTTTATCTGGTGACCCCGGTGTTCCCCATGACTCCAGTGACCCCTGAGCATCCTGTGCTCCAATGACCCCAGTGTGCCCCATGAATCCAGTGACCCCTGAGCATCCTGTATTGTCCAATGACCCCAGTGTGCCCCATATCTCCAGTGACCCCTGAGCATCCTGTGTTACCCAATGACCGCAGTGTGCCCTATACCTCCAGTGACCCCTGAGTATTCTGTGTTATCCAGTGACCCCAGTGTGCCCCATGACTCCAGTGACCCCTGAGCATCCTGTGTTCCAATGACCCCAGTGTGCCCCATGAATCCAGTGACCCCTGAGCATCCTGTATTGTCCAATGACCCCAGTGTGCCCCATACCTCCAGTGACCCCTGAGCATCCTGTGTTACCCAATGACCGCAGTGTGCCCTATACCTCCAGTGACCCCTGAGTATTCTGTGTTATCCAGTGACCCCAGTGTGCCCCATGACTCCAGTGACCCCTGAGCATTCTGTGTTATCCAGTGACCCAGTGTGCCCCATGACTCCAGTGACCCCTGAGCATCCTATGTTATCCAGTGACCCCAGTGTGCCCCATGACTCCAGTGACCCCTGACCATCCTATGTTATCCAGTGACCCCAGTGTGCCCCATGACTCCAGTGACCCCTGAGCATCCTGTGTTATCCAATGACCTCAGTGTGCCCAATGACTCCAGTAACCCCGGAGCATTCTTTGACATCTGGTGAGAACTGTTTGGCTCTGTGTGCCCTGTGATTCCAGTGACCCCAAGCACCCTGTGTCATCTGGTGACACCAATGCACCTATGATTCCAGTGACCCCTGTGAATTCTGTGTTATCCGGAGACCCCTTTGCGCACCATGACCCTTGAGCATCCTGTGTCATTAAGTGACTCTGTGACACCTTGTCCCCATGCAGCCTTAGGCAGTTATTTGGCCTGCACCATAACTGCCTCTCTACTCTCAGGTACTGTATGTTTCTGCAATCCCCCAATTGGGCTGGATACGGATTCCTGTCCTTGGCAATCAGAATCTGTAACTTTACAGGAAAATCAGTTTCCCCAAAAGCTTTCCACTCATTCCTAGTGTTGATCTCTTTGCAGCCAGGTGTAGTTTGGCCTTCCTGTATAGGTGGCTCTGTTTGGCATGCAGAAAACGTGGACGGCAAGGGGAACCCATGTTACTCTGAGACCTCTCTAGGTGTCATCAGGAGAGCAGCTGTCTGTTTGGACACTGCAACCCTTGTTGACTATATCAGCCATCTTTGGTGTGGACAGTGCTAATAAATAGCACTGCCCCCCTTAGGTTGGCATGCATTTGCAAAGTGGCTAAATCAGGGACAGACATGCTCCTGTTCAAGGACAGAGAGTCTGGCATAGGGAGAGGTTCCAGGGGAGGAAGGACAGAGTAGGGACTGTCGCTTGCATCTCATCCAGGATCCTTGTTACCGGTTGGCCAGCCACATCCTCTCTCAGCTACTGTCGGGTATCAGCAATGTGTACATGTATCCTCTGCACAGTTCTCTGCAAGTGCCGTGGGGCCAGTGTGGCCGTGTGTACAGACTTTGTGCCACCTTCCCAAAATCCCCATGTTAATATTCTTTTATGCACCTATTGGCCTCTGTGTGAATTCTCCCCTTTTCAGGTACCGAGTGCTGCACCCCACCTACAAATTAACTGTCATTGTCCCTGTAGACTGCAAAAATAAAAAAAAAGCCTAAATACGACATTCTTTCTTAATTGAAGAGATAGTTACAGTACATAGTTAGTCTGGTTGAAAAAAGACACAAATTCATCTAGATCAACCAATAAAAAGGAAAACAAATATAAAAAAATTATAAAAAAAAAAAAAAAATCAGTATGTTTCCTTTTTCCTTTGTGTATCCTTCCTGATATCTATTTACATTCAACCATGCTGCTGATGCTGAAGAAGTTGCTCTTTAACCCCCCTGGCGGTATTCCTGAGTGTAGCTCGGGGTAAAGTTTCAGCACCACAAGCGGTAACCCCCCTGAGCTACACTCGGGAATACACTGCAGCGTTGCTCCGGGATCCCTCCACTTACCTTGTCCTGCGTTCCCGCAATGTCCCTCCTGCAGTGTCCCCAGCAATGTCCTCCGGCCGATGCCGGCATCTGTCTTCTGGGTTCCGTCCCCTGCGACGTCGGGACGTACGGGGGACGGAACTGGCAGGAAATTTGAAAGTTGTAAAAGTGACATTCACTAAATACACTAAAATCACATAGTATAACATTCCTGTATCAAACCATTTCACATACATTTTGTCCCGAGTGCTTTGTCCGGCGCCCTGCCTGCATTTTTACTGTTCTTTCTGCCTGGAAACTGAGAAACGTCCATGGCGTCCAAAAAGCGTCCCTTTAGGTCAGACGTGGTTTTAGACCGGCTAGAGAACAGCGATAGTAAATCAAAACCACTTGCAGAATTGAGTGATAATGATTCGTGGGGGAAATTCCTCATCAGACACTGAAAACGATTCTGCGACTTTGCTCAGTGATGTGCGAACTTGGCGCTATATTTCAAATTTCAGTGTTTTTGGTTTGATTATATAATTGAATTAAATTTATTATTATTTTTTATGATTATTTATTAAATTATAATTTATGATTTCGTGTTTCAAATTTTATCCTACCCGGGATGTTTACTAGACTCTTGTTCGGACAGATTTCAGTGAGTTATTCCTAAAAATTACAGGCCGACAATAAAAAAAATACATATTTCCATGCAAAAAAATGTACTGCTTTGAGCACA